>NW_027012287.1:0-19986 GCF_036934945.1 Oncorhynchus masou masou
GTTGAAGGAGAGGAGGCTCAGCCAGGGGTTGAAACAAGGGATGAAGGTTGAAGGATGGGTTCAAGCAAAGCTTCAAGAAGTGGACGAAGTGAATGTTGTCAGAGAGGTTCAAGCCACAGAGAAGGAATCTCCAGTTTTAGGACGAAAGGAGCAAGTGGAGGAGCCTGAATCATCTTCATTATAGCCAGCATAAGTGAAGCAGAAGTGGAGAGGAAGTCACAGATCCAAACACAGATCAACCTGTAGGTCAGGGTGGAAATGAGGTCACAGAACCCAACACAGACTGAACTGGAGGTCAGGGTGGAAATGAGGTCACAGACACCATCACATACCAACCTGGAGGTCAGGGTGGAGATGAGGTCAAACACACTATCCCAGAGTCCACCGACACTGAAGAATGGTGTTAAATCAATGAGGAGACTAGGTTGTGTTCAGTAATGAAAAGCTTTGAAATGGAAAACAAATTATTGTTTCAAGGTAGTCCCTCCCTCATTTGGTCCATTCTTCCATGTGTTGCCTATTGAGCACAACCCTGATGAGGCCTTTATTCTGAGGCAACTAGCCTCTGCCTTTCCACAGGAGGAAATGCAACAGGCAAGCCAGCTCTTAGATTAGTGATTGGCCACCCGCTTCTCATTGATAAGTGATCAATGAATAGCAACCAGGTTTACATAAATTAGTGGTTATGGTTATTATAGATGAGTGGTTGTGGTGAGGTCACATAACCAACTGTATCTAGATAAGTTGTAAACATGGTAACCGATAGATGGCTAGATGTTAAATAGTGGAAGATATAGTAACCACTATATGGCCTAATCAAATCAAAATGAAATCAAATGTTTTTGGTCACATACACATATTTAGCAGATGGTGTAGCAGAAATGCCTGTTTTCCTAGCTCCAACAGTGCAGTACTATCTAACAAATCACAACAATACCAACAAATCTAAAAGTAAAAGAGTGGAATTAAGAAATATATAAATATTAGGATGAGCAACGTTGGAGTGGCATTGACTAAAATACAGTAGAATACAGTACAGACATATGAAATAAGTCAAATGGTATTTAAACATTATTAAAGTGACTGGTGTTCCATTATGAAAGTGACCAGTGATTCCATCTCTGTGTACATAGGGCAGCAGCCTCTTCGGTGCAGGGTTGAGTAATGGGGTGAAGACTGTTGATGTTAAACAGCTGTAGCTATAGTAACCACTAGATGGCTATGTGTTAAACAGTGGTAGCAATGGTAACCACCCGATAGCTAGATGTTAAACAGTGGTAGCTATGGTGAACACTAGATGGTAAGATGTTAAACTTTGGTAGAGGAAAACTCAGCCATGGCAGGTAAATCAATGGGGGTAGCAAGCTCATGTTAGCCTAAGTACCCGTCTGTTTGTGCTCTTATTCAACTCTTAGTAAACTGCCTGTTACTCAGGCCCAGAAGCTAGGATATGCATTTGGATAGAAAACACTCTAAAGTTTCTAAAACTGTTAAAATTATGTCTGTGGGTATAACAGAACTGATATGGCAGGCGAAACTCCGAGGACAAACCATCCCCCCCAAAAATTCAGCCTACCACTGTTTTCAATCGCTCTCACTTTTATTATAAGGTGAAATCCTCCCAGATTGCAGTTCCTAGGGCTTCCACTAGATGGCAACAGTCTTTAGAAAGAGTTTCACTGTTTTTGCAAAAATTAGCCAGGATATTCTAGTTTTTCTAGGTGGCTCCCATTTTGGCTGTAGTGTTTCCAAGTGGGTGAATGAGAGCACGTTCTTTGGTATTTTTCTCCGGTAAAGACAATAACGATTCTCTGTCTTAAATTGTTTTGCTTATTTACGTATTAGGGTACCTAAGGTTTGATTATAAACGTTGTTTGACTTGTTTGTAAAAGTTTATTAGTAACGTTTGGGATTAATTTTGTATACATTTTGATGGAGGGAAACTGGGTGGATTATTGACAGAAGCGTGCCAGCTAAACTGAGTTTTTATGGATATAAAGTTTGAAGAAATGACAAAGTCTCTCTCAGTATGCATTTCCACAACATTGTTTACATAGGTCCCATAGTCTAATCAAATGTCTTTGTATATTTGAACCTGGTTTTGTTTCTGGTCTGTTTGATCAGTACCAGGCATGGAGTGTCTGGTCCCCACGTCAGGCTTTTTCTGTAAGTTTTGTTCTAAGTTCTACATTGGAACTGAGAAGGCCAAGAAGAACCGCTGCAGGAGCCTCAAACACCATCAGAACCTGTATGGGAGGATCCCAAACAACCAATCAGACACAACACTGACAATAAACAGCCTATCAGCAAGAACATTTTGACAATCAAAGGTGGGGCAGATTCCATTTCAATTTCATTAGTAAACCGAATTGGAATTTATGTTTGCTTCCTGATTTAAAATGGATTTGCAAGTAAGTATGATACTCATGAGTTTGTTCTTTTTGTCTTTTTATTCTTCTGCAGATATCCCTGGACAAGTGGAGAGCGGAGAACGACTGAAGGTCCATGAGCTCCATGACGAGCTGAAGAGTTAAATATTGGCTCACTGACTGGCTACTTCCCAACCACTGACTGTCACGTCTAGTCCCGCTCCTCCCATCCAGCATTTGGTGTCGCTGGTTTACGAACCACCGGTCCTGGGAACCAACATTACGCGCACCAGGCTTTCATCATTACGTGCACCTGCGCTTCATCATTAAGAGCACCTGGAATCCACTACCTCGCTCATTATCTTCCTTTTATTTGACATTCCATTAGGTTCCTTCCCCAGGCAGGAATGTTTCTGTTGTTCATGTCCAGATTCTACTCCTACGTTGTATCGGTCCATGTTATTTGTTATATTAAACTTACCACCTGTTTCTCTACTCCCAGTGTCTACGTTACACTGACTGATTCATTCCTGTCTTTTAACTCTTCCTCCTAATGTCCCACTTCCTTGTTTTTGTTTTTCTTGCAGATGGGTCCAGAAACACTTTACATGATCATGTTGCTTGTATAACAATCCCCTCCACCATGTCTCTTCTCTCCCCTCCCTCTCTCCTTTCTTCCCCCTCCCTCCCTCCTCTCTTCCCCCTCCCTCCCTCATCTCTTCCCCCTCCCTTTCTCATCTCTTCCCCTCCCTCTCTTCTCTCTTCCCCCTCCCTCTCTCCTCTCTTCCCCCTCCCTTTCTCATCTCTTCCCCCTCCCTCTCTCCCTCTCTTTCCCCTCCCTCTCTCCTCTCTTCCCCCTCCCTTTCTCACTCTCTTCCCCCTCCCTCTCTCCTCTCTTCCCCCTCCCTTTCTCATCTCTTCCCCCTCCCTCTCTCCTCTCTTCCCCCTCCCTTTCTCCTCTCTTCCCCTCCCTTTCTCATCTCTTCCCCTCCCTCTCTCCCTCTCTTCCCCCTCCCTCTCTCCTCTCTTCCCCCTCCCTTTCTTATCTCTTCCCCCTCCCTCTCTTCTCTCTTCCCCCTCCCTCTCTCCTCTCTTCCCCCTCCCTTTCCCATCTCTTCCCCCTCCCTTTCCCATCTCTTCCCCCTCCCTCTCTCCTCTCCTCCCCCTCCCTTTCTCATCTCTTCCCCCTCTCTCTCTCCTCTCTTCCCCCTCCCTTTCTCATCTCTTCCCCCTCTCTCTCTCCTCTCTTCCCTCTCCCTCTCTCCTCTCTTCCCCCTCCCTTTCTCATCTCTTCCCCTCCCTTTCTCATCTCTTCCCCCTCCCTTTCTCATCTCTTCCCCCTCCCTTTCTCATCTCTTTCCCCTCTCTCTCCCCTCTCTTCCCCCTCCCTCTCTCATCTCTTTCCCTCCCTTTCTCATCTCTTTCCCCTCCCTCTCTCCCTCTCTTCCCCCTCCCTTTCTCATCTCTTCCCCCTCCCTTTCTCATCTCTTTCCCCTCCCTCTCTCTCTCTCTTCCCCCTCCCTTTCTCCTCTCTTCCCCCTCCCTTTCTCATCTCTTTCCCCTCCCTCTCTCCTCTCTTCCCCCTCCCTTTCTCATCTCTTCCCCCTCCCTCTCTCATCTCTTCCCCCTCCCTTTTCTCCATCTCTTCCCCCTCCCTTTCTCCTCTCTTCCCCCTCCCTCTCTCCTCTCTTCCTCCTCCCTCTCTCCTCTCTCTTCCCCCTCCCTTTCTCATCTCTTCCCCCTCCCTTTCTCATTTCTTTCCCCTCCCTCTCTCCCTCTCTTCCCCCTCCTTCTCTCTCTCTCTTTCCCCTCCCTCTCTCTCCTCTCTTCCCCCTCCCTTTCTCATCTCTTCCCCTCCCTCTCTCTCTCTCTTTCCCCTCCCTCTCTCCTCTCCTCCCCCTCCCTTTCTCATATCTTCCTCTCTCCCTCTCTCCTCTCTTCCCCTCCCCCTTTCTCATCTCTTCCCCCTCCCTCTCTCCTCTCTTTCCCCCTCCCTCTCTCTCTCTCCCTCCCCCTCCCTTTCTCCCATATCTTCCCTCTCCCTCTCTCATCTCTTCCCCCTCCCTTTCTCATCTCTTCCCCCTCCCTTTCTCATCTCTTCCCCCTCCCTCTCTCCTCTCTTTCCCCTCCCTCTCTCCTCTCTTCCCCCTCCCTTTCTCATCTCTTCCCCCTCCCTCTCTCCTCTCTTCCCCCTCCCTTTCTCATCTCTTCCCCCTCCCTCTCTCCTCTCTTCCCCCTCCCTTTCTCATCTCTTCCCCCTCCCTTTCTCATCTCTTCCCCCTCCCTCTCTCCTCTCTTCCCCCTCCCTCTCTCCTCTCTTCCCCCTCCCTTTCTTATCTCTTCCCCCTCCCTCTCTCTCTCTCTTCCCCCTCCCTCTCTCTCTCTCTTCCCCCTCCCTTTCCCATCTCTTCCCCCTCCCTTTCCCATCTCTTCCCCCTCCCTCTCTCTCTCTCCTCTCCCTCCCTTTCTCATCTCTCCCCCTCCCTTTCTCATATCTTCCCTCTCCCTCTCCTCCTCTCTTCCCCTCCCTTTCTCATCTCTTCCCCCTCCCTTTCTCATCTCTTCCCCCTCCCTTTCTCCTCTCTTCCCACTCCCTTTCTCATCTCTTCCCCCTCCCTTTCTCATCTCTTCCCCCTCCCTTTCTCATCTCTTCCCACTCCCTTTCTCATCTCTTCCCCCTCCCTTTCTCATCTCTTCCCCCTCCCTTTCTCATCTCTTCCCACTCCCTTTCTCATCTCTTCCCCCTCCCTTTCTCCTCTCTTCCCCTCCCTTTCTCATCTCTTCCCCCTCCCTATCTCCTCTCTTCCCCCTCCCTTTCTCATCTCTTCCCACTCCCTTTCTCATCTCTTCCCCCTCCCTCTCTCCTCTCTTCCCCTCCCTCCCTTTCTCATCTCTTCCCACTCCCTTTCTCATCTCTTCCCCTTCCCTCTCTCCTCTCTTCCCTCTCCCTCTCTCCTCTCTTCCCCTCCCTTTCTCATCTCTTCCCCCTCCCTTTCTCATCTCTTCCCACTCCCTTTCTCATCTCTCCCCCTCCCTTTCTCATATCTTCCCTCTCCCTCTCTCCTCTCTTCCCCTCCCTTTCTCATCTCTTCCCCTCCCTTTCTCTCATCTCTTCCCCCTCCCTCTCTCCTCTCTTCCCCCTCCCTCTCTCCTCTCTTCCTCCTCCCTCTCTCATCTCTTCCCCTCCCTTTCTCATCTCTTCCCCATCCCTCTCTCCTCTCTTCCCCCTCCCTCCCTTTCTCCTCTCTTCCCCCTCCCTTTCTCATCTCTTCCCCCTCCCTTTCTCATCTCTTGCCCCTCCCTCTCTCCTCTCTTCCCCCTCCCTCCCTTTCTCATCTCTTCCCACTCCCTTTCTCATCTCTTCCCCCTCCCTTTCTCCTCTCTTCCCCCTCCCTTTCTCATCTCTTCCCCCTCACTTTCTCCTCTCTTCCCCCTCCCTTTCTCCTCTCTTCCCACCTCCCTTTCTCCTCTCTTCCCCCTCCCTCTCTCTCCTCTCTTCCCCCTCCCTTTCTCATCTCTTCCCCCTCCCTCTCTCCTCTCTTCCCCTCCCCTTTCTCCTCTCTTCCCCCTCCCTTTCTCCCTCTCTTCCCCCTCCCTTTCTCCTCTCTTCCCCCTCCCTTTCTCCTCTCTTCCCCCTCCCTCTCTCCTCTCTTCCCCTCCCTCTCTCCTCTCTTCCCCTCCCTCTCTCCCTCTCTTCCCCCTCCCTTTCTCCTCTCTTCCTCCCTCCCTCTCTCCTCTCTTCCCCCTCCCTCTCTCCTCTCTTCCTCCTCCCTCTCTCCTCTCTTCCCCCTCCCTCTCTCCTCTCTTCCCCCTCCCTCTCTCCTCTCTTCCCCCTCCCTTTCTCATCTCTTCCCCCTCCCTTTCTCCTCTCTTCCCCCTCCCTTTCTCCTCTCTTCCCCCTCCCTCTCTCCTCTCTTCCCCCTCCCTTTCTCATCTCTTCCCCCTCCCTTTCTCCTCTCTTCCCACTCCCTTTCTCATCTCTTCCCCCTCCCTTTCTCCTCTCTTCCCCCTCCCTTTCTCATCTCTTCCCTCTCCCTTTCTCATCTCTTCCCCCTCCCTCTCTCCTCTCTTCCCCCTCCCTCCCTTTCTCATCTCTTCCCCCTCCCTTTCTCCCTCTCTTCCCCTCCCTCTCTCCTCTCTCCCCCTCCCTCCCTTTCTCATCTCTTCCCCCTCCCTTTCTCCTCTCTTCCCCCTCCCTTTCTCATCTCTTCCCCTCCCTTTCTCCTCTCTTCCCCCTCCCTTTCTCCTCTCTTCCCCCTCCCTTTCTCCTCTCTTCCCCCTCCCTCTCTCTCTCTCTTCCCCCTCCCTTTCTCATCTCTTCCCCTCCCTCTCTCCTCTCTTCCCCCTCCCTTTCTCCTCTCTTCCCCCTCCCTTTCTCCTCTCTTCCCCCTCCCTTTCTCCTCTCTTCCCCCTCCCTTTCTCCTCTCTTCCCCCTCCCTCTCTCCTCTCTTCCCCCTCCCTCTCTCCTCTCTTCCCCCTCCCTTTCTCCTCTCTTCCCCCTCCCTCTCTCCTCTCTTCCCCCTCCCTCTCTCCTCTCTTCCCCCTCCCTTTCTCCTCTCTTCCCCCTCCCTTTCTCCTCTCTTCCCCCTCCCTCTCTCCTCTCTTCCCCCTCCCTCTCTCCCTCTCTTCCCCCTCCCTCTCTCTCCTCTCTTCCCCCTCCCTCTCTCTCTCTTCCCCCTCCCTCTCTCCTCTCTTCCCCCTCCCTTTCTCATCTCTTCCCCCTCCCTCTCTCCTCTCTTCCCCCTCCCTCTCTCCTCTCTTCCCCTCCCTTTCTCATCTCTTCCCCCTCCCTTTCTCCTCTCTTCCCCCTCCCTTTCTCCCTCTCTTCCCCATCCCTCTCTCCTCTCTTCCCCCTCCCTTTCTCATCTCTTCCCCCTCCCTTTCTCCTCTCTTCCCACTCCCTTTCTCATCTCTTCCCCCTCCCTTTCTCCTCTCTTCCCCCTCCCTTTCTCATCTCTTCCCCCTCCCTTTCTCATCTCTTCCCCTCCCTCTCTCCTCTCTTCCCCCTCCCTCCCTTTCTCATCTCTTCCCCCTCCCTTTCTCCTCTCTTCCCCCTCCCTCTCTCCTCTCTTCCCCCTCCCTCCCTTTCTCATCTCTTCCCCCTCCCTTTCTCCTCTCTTCCCCCTCCCTTTCTCATCTCCCCCCCCTCCTTTCTCCCTCTCTTCCCCCTCCCCTTTCTCCTCTCTTCCCCCCTCCCTTTCTCCTCTCTTCCCCCTCCCTCTCTCCTCCTCTTCCCCCTCCCTTTCTCATCTCTTCCCCCTCCCTCTCTCCCTCTCCTTCCCCCCTCCCTTTCTCCTCTCTTCCCCCTCCCTTTCTCCTCTCTCTTCCCCCTCCCCTTTCTCCTCTCTTCCCCCTCCCTTTCTCCTCTCTTCCCTCCCTCTCCTCCTCTCTTCCCCCTCCCCTCTCTCCTCTCTTCCCCCTCCCCTCCTCTATTCCCCCTCCCTCTCTCCTCTCTTCCCCCTCCCTCTCTCCCTCTCTTCCCCTCCCTTTCTCATCTCTTCCCCCTCCCTTTCTCTCCTCCCCCTCCCTTTCTCCCTCTCTTCCCCCTCCCTCTCTCCTCTCTTCCCCCTCCCTTTCTCATCTCTTCCCCCTCCCTTTCTCCCTTCCCTCCCTCTCTCATCTCTTCCCCCTCCCTTTCTCCTCTCTTCCTCTCCCCTTTCTCATCTCTTCCCCTCCCTCTCTCCTCTCTTCCCCCTCCCTTTCTCATCTCTTCCCTCTCCCTTTCTCATCTCTTCCCCCTCCCTCTCTCCCTCTCTTCCCCCTCCCTCCCTTTCTCATCTCTTCCCACTCCCTTTCTCATCTCTTCCCCCTCCCTCTCTCCTCTCTTCCCCCTCCCTTTCTCATCTCTTCCCCTCCCTCTCTCCTCTCTTCCCCCCCCTCCCTTTCTCCTCTCTTCCCCCTCCCTTTCTCATCTCTTCCCCCCTCCCTCTCTCCTCTCTCCCCTCCCCTCTCTCTTCCCCCTCCCCTCTCCCTCTCTTCCCCCTCCCCTTTCTCATCTCTTTCCCTTTCTCCCTCTCTCCCTTTCTCATCTCTTCCCCCTCCCTTTCTCATCTCTTCCCCCTCCCTCTCTCCTCTCTTCCCCCTCCCTCCCTTTCTCCTCTTCCCTCCCTTTCTCCTCCTCTTCCCCCTCCTCTCCTCTCTTCCCCCTCCCTCTCCTTTCCATCCTCCCCCCCTTTCTCCTCTCTTTCCCTCTCTCCTCTCTTCCCCTCCTTTCTCATCTCTTCCCCCTCCCTTTCTCCTCTCTTCCCCATCTCTTCCCCTCCCTTTCTCATCTCTTCCCCCTCCCTCTCTCCTCTCTTCCCTCCCTCCCTTTCTCCTCTCTTCCCCCTCCCTTTCTCCACTCTTCCCCCTCCCTCTCTCCTCTCTTCCCTCCCTCCCTTTCCCCCTCCCTTTCTCCTCTTCCCCCTCCCTTTCTCCTCTCTTCCCCCTCCATTTCTCCTCTCTTCCCCCTCCCTCTCATCTCCTTCCCCCTCCCTCTCTCCTCTCTTTCCCCTCCCCTCTCTCCTCCTCCTCCCTCCCTCTCTCATCTTCCCTCTCTCCCTCTCTCCTTTCTTCCCCTCCCTTTCTCATCTTCCCCCTCCCTCTCTCCCTCTCTTTCCCCTCCCTCTCTCCTCTCCTCCCCCTCCCTTTCCTCATATCTTCCCTCTCCCTCTCTCATCTCCTTCCCCCTCCCTTTCTCATCTCTTCCCCCTCTCCTTTCTCATCTCTTCCCCCTCCCTCTCTCTCTCTTTCCCCTCCTCTCCTCCTCTCTTCCCCCTCCCTTTCTCATCTCTTCCCCCTCCCTCTCTCCTCTCTTCCCCCTCCCTTTCTCATCTCTCTTCCCCCTCCCTCTCTCCTCTCTTCCCCCTCCCTTTCTCATCTCTTCCCCCTCCTTTCTCTCTCTCTTCCCCCTCCCTCTCTCCTCTCTTCCCCTCCCTCTCTCCTCTCTTCCCCCTCCTTTCTTATCTCTTCCCCCTCCCCTCTCTTCTCTCTTCCCCTCCCTCTCTCTCCTCTTCCCCCTCCCTTTCCCATCTTCCCCCTCCTTTCCCATCTCTTCCCCCTCCCTCTCTCCTCTCCTCCTCCCTTTCTCATCTCTCTCCCCCTCCCTTTCTCATATCTTCCCCTCTCCCTCTCTCCTCTCTTCCCCTCCCCTTTCTCATCTCTTCCCCTCCCTTTCTCATCTCTTCCCCCTCCTTTCTCCTCTCTTCCCACTCCCTTTCTCATCCTCTTCCCCCTCCCTTTCTCATCTCTTCCCCCCTCCCTTTCTCATCTCTTCCCACTCCTTTCTCATCTCTTCCCCCTCCCTTTCTCATCTCTTCCCCTCCCTTTCTCATCTCTTCCCACTCCCTTTCTCATCTCTTCCCCCTCCTTTCTCCTCTCTTCCCCCTCCCTTTCTCATCTCTTCCCCTCCCTCTCTCCTCTTCCCCTCCTTTCTCATCTCTTCCCACTCCTTTCTCATCTCTTCCCCTCCCTCTCTCCTCTCTCTTCCCCCTCCCTCCTCCTCTCTTCCCTCTCCCTCTCTCCTCTCTTCCCTCCCTTTCTCATCTCTTCCCCCTCCCCTTTCTCATCTCTTCCCCCACTCCCTTTCTCATCTCTCCCCCTCCCTTTCTCATATCTTCCCTCTCCCTCTCTCCTCTCTTCCCCTCCCTTTCTCATCTCTTCCCCTCCCTTTCTCATCTCTTCCCCCTCCCTCTCTCCTCTCTTCCCCCTCCCTCTCTCCTCTCTTCCTCCTCCCTCTCTCATCTCTTCCCCCTCCCTTTCTCATCTCTTCCCCATCCCTCTCTCCTCTCTTCCCCCTCCCTCCCTTTCTCCTCTCTTCCCCCTCCCTTTCTCATCTCTTCCCCCTCCCTTTCTCATCTCTTCCCCCTCCCTCTCTCCCTCTCTTCCCCCTCCCTCCCTTTCTCATCTCTTCCCACTCCCTTTCTCATCTCTTCCCCCTCCCTTTCTCCTCTCTTCCCCCTCCCTTTCTCATCTCTTCCCCCTCACTTTCTCCTCTCTCTTCCCCTCCCTTTCTCCTCTCTTCCCACCTCCCTTTCTCCTCTCTTCCCCCTCCCTCTCTCCTCTCTTCCCCCTCCCTTTCTCATCTCTTCCCCCTCCCTCTCTCCTCTCTTCCCTCCCTTTCTCCCTCTCTTCCCCCTCCCTTTCTCCCTCTCTTCCCCCTCCCTTTCTCCCTCTCTTCCCCCTCCCTCTCTCCTCTCTTCCCCCTCCCTCTCTCTCTCTCTTCCCCCTCCCTTTCTCCTCTCTTCCCCTCCCTCTCTCCTCTCTTCCCCCTCCCTCTCTCCCTCTCTTCCCCCCTCCCTTTCTCATCTCTTCCCCCTCCCTTTCTCCTCTTCCCCCTCCCTTTCTCTCCTCTCTTCCCCTCCCTCTCTCCTCTCTTCCCCCTCCCTTTCTCCTCTTCCCCCTCCCTTTCTCATCTCTTCCCCTCCCTTTCTCATCTCTTCCCCCTCCCTCTCTCCTCTCTTCCCCCTCCCTCCCTTTCTCATCTCTTCCCCCTCCCTTTCCCTCCTTCCCTCCCTTCTCATCTCTTCCCCCCCCTCCCTTTCTCATCTCTTCCCCTCCCTTTCTCCTCTCTTCCCCCTCCCTTTCTCTCCTCTTCCCCTCCCTCTCCTCTCTTCCCCCTCCCTTTCTCATCTCTTCCCCTCCCCCTCTCTCCTCTCTTTCCCCCTCCCTCTCTCCTCTCCTCCCCCCTCCCTTTCTCATATCTTCCCTCTCCCTCTCTCCTCTCTTCCCCTCCCCTTTCTCATCTGTCTCTTCCCCCTCCCTCTCTCCTCTCTTTCCCCTCCCTCTCTCCTCTCCTCCCCCTCCCTTTCTCATATCTTCCCTCTCCCTCTCTCATCCTCTTCCCCCTCCCTTTCTCATCTCTTCCCCTCCCTTTCTCATCTCTTCCCCCTCCCTCTCTCCTCTCTTTCCCTCTCTCTCCTCTATTTCCCCCTCCCCCTTTCTCATCTCTTCCCCCTCCCTCTCTCCTCTCTTCCCCCTCCCTTTCTCATCTCTTCCCCCTCCCTCTCTCCTCTCTTCCCCCTCCCTTTCTCATCTCTTCCCCCTCCCTTTCTCATCTCTTCCCCCTCCCTCTCTCTCTCTTCCCCCTCCCTCTCTCCCTCTCTTCCCCCTCCCTTTCTTATCTCTTCCCCCTCCCTCTCTTCTCTCTTCCCCTCCCTCTCTCCTCTCTTCCCCCTCCCTTTCCCATCTCTTCCCCCTCCCTTTCCCATCTCTTCCCCCTCCCTCTCTCCTCTCCTCCCCCTCCCTTTCTCATCTCTCCCCCTCCCTTTCTCATATCTTCCCTCTCCCTCTCTCCTCTCTTCCCCTCCCTTTCTCATCTCTTCCCCCTCCCTTTCTCATCTCTTCCCCCTCCCTTTCTCCTCTCTTCCCACTCCCTTTCTCATCTCTTCCCCCTCCCTTTCTCATCTCTTCCCCTCCCTTTCTCATCTCTTCCCCCTCCCTTTCTCATCTCTTCCCCCTCCCTTTCTCATCTCTTCCCCCTCCCTTTCTCATCTCTTCCCACTCCCTTTCTCATCTCTTCCCCCTCCCCTTTCTCCTCTCTTCCCCTCCCTTTCTCATCTCTTCCCCCTCCCTCTCTCCTCTCTTCCCCCTCCCTTTCTCATCTCTTCCCACTCCCTTTCTCATCTCTTCCCCCTCCCTCTCTCCTCTCTTCCCCCTCCCTCCCTTTCTCATCTCTTCCCACTCCCTTTCTCATCTCTTCCCCCTCCCTCTCTCCTCTCTTCCCTCTCCCTCTCTCCTCTCTTCCCCTCCCTTTCTCATCTCTTCCCCCTCCCTTTCTCATCTCTTCCCGCTCCCTTTCTCATCTCTCCCCCTCCCTTTCTTCTTCCCTCTCCTCTCTCCCTCTCCCTCCCTCTCCTCTCTTCCCCTCCCTCTCTCTCTCTTCCCCCTCCCTCTCTCCTCTCTTCCCCCTCCCTTTCTCTCTCTTCCCCCTCCCTTTCTCTCCTCCCCCTCCCTCTCTCCTCCTCCCCCTCCCTCTCTCTCTTCTTCCCCCTCCCTTTCTCCTCTCTTCCCCCTCCCCCTCTCTCCTCTCTTCCCCCTCCCCCTCTCTCCTCTCTTCCCCCTCCCTTTCTCCTCTCTTCCCCCTCCCTTTCTCATCTCTTCTCCCTTTCTCCTCTTCCCCTCCCTCTCTCTCTCTTCCCCCTCCCTTTCTCATCTCTTCCCCTCTTTTCTCCTCTCTTCCCCCTCCCTTTCTCATCTCTTCCCCCTCCCTTTCTCATCCTTTCTCATCTCTTCCCACCCTCCCCCTTTCTCATCTCTTCTCCCCTTTCTCCTTCCCCCTCCCTTTCTCATCTCTTCCCCTCACTTTCTCCTCTCTTCCCCCTCCCTTTCTCCATCTTCCCCCTCCTTTCCTCTCTTCATCCTCTCTCCTCTCTTCCCCCTCCCTTTCTCATCTCTTCCTCCTCTCCCCTCTCTTCCCCCTCCTTTCTCCTCTCTTCCCCCTCCCTTTCTCCTCTTCCCCCATCCCTTTCTCCTCTCTTTCCTCCCTTTTGTCTCTCTTCCCCCTCCCTTCCTCCCTCTCTTCCCCTCCCTATAATCCTCTCTTCCCCCTCCCTCTCTACTCTCTTCCCCCTCCCTTTCTCCTCTCTTCCCCCTCCCTCTCTCCTCTCTTCCCTCCCTCTCTCCTCTCTTCCCTCCCTTTCTCATCTCTTCCCCCTCCCCTTTCTCCTCTCTCCCCCTCCCTTTCTCCTCTCTTCCCCCTCCTCTCTCCTCTCTTCCCCCTCCCTTTCTCATCTCTTCCCCCTCCCTTTCTCCTCTCTTCCCCTCCCTCTCTCATCTCTTCCCCTCCCTTTCTCCTCTCTTCCGCCTCCCTTTCTCATCTCTTCCCCCTCCCTCTCTCCTCTCTTCCCCCTCCCTTTCTCCTCTCTTCCCTCTCCCTTTCTCATCTCTTCCCCCTCCCTCTCTCCTCTCTTCCCTCCCTCCCTTTCTCATCTCTTCCCACTCCCTTTCTCATCTCTTCCCCCTCCCTCTCTCCTCTCTTCCCCCTCCCTTTCTCATCTCTTCCCCCTCCCTCTCTCCTCTCTTCCCCCTCCCTTTCTCCTCTCTTCCCCCTCCCTTTCTCATCTCTTCCCCCTCCCTCTCTCCTCTCTTCCCCCTCCCTTTCTCCTCTCTTCCCCCTCCCTCTCTCCTCTCTTCCCCCTCCCTTTCTCATCTCTTCCCCCTCCCTTTCTCCTCTCTTCCCCCTCCCTTTCTCATCTCTTCCCCCTCCCTTTCTCATCTCTTCCCCCTCCCTCTCTCCTCTCTTCCCCCTCCCTCCCTTTCTCATCTCTTCCCCCTCCCTTTCTCCTCTCTTCCTCCTCCCTCTCTCTCTCTTCCCCCTCCCTTTCTCATCTCTTCCCCCTCCCTCTCTCCTCTCTTCCCCCTCCCTTTCTCATCTCTTCCCTCTCCCTTTCTCATCTCTTCCCCCTCCCTCTCTCTCTCTTCCCCCTCCTCCCTTTCTCATCTCTTCCCACTCCCTTTCTCATCTCTTCCCCCTCCCTCTCTCCCTCTCTTCCCCCTCCCTTTCTCATCTCTTTCCCCTCCCTCTCTCCTCTCTTCCCCCTCCCTTTCTCCTCTCTTCCCCCTCCCTTTCTCATCTCTTCCCCCTCCCTCTCTCCTCTCTTCCCCCTCCCTTTCTCCTCTCTTCCCCCTCCCTCTCTCCCTCTTCCCCCTCCCTTTCTCATCTCTTCCCCCTCCCTCTCTCCTCTCTTCCCCTCCTTTCTCCTCTCTCTTCCCCTCCCTTTCTCCTCTCTTCCCCCTCCCTTTCTCCTCTCTTCCCCCTCCCTTTCTCCTCTCTTCCCCCTCCCTTTCTCCTCTCTTCCCCCTCCCTCTCTCCCTCTCTTCCCCCCCTCCCTCTCTCCTCTCTTCCCCCTCCCCTTTCTCCTCTCTTCCCCCTCCCTCTCTCCACTCTTCCCCCTCCCTCTCTCCTCTCTTCCTCTCCCTTTCTCATCTCTTCCCCCTCCCTTTCTCCTCTCTTCCCCCTCCCTTTCTCCTCTCTTCCCCCTCCCTCTCTCCCCTCTTCCCCCTCCCCTTTCTCATCTCTTCCCCCTTTCTCCTCTCTTCCCACTCCCTTTCTCATCTCTTCCCCCTCCCTTTCTCCTCTCTTCCCCCTCCCTCTCTCCTCTCTTCCCCCTCCCTCCCATTCTCATCTCTTCCCACTCCCTTTCTCATCTCTTCCCCCTCCCTCTCTCCTCTCTTCCCCCTCCCTTTCTCATCTCTTCCCCCTCCCTCTCTCCCTCTCTTCCCCCTCCCTTTCTCCTCTCTTCCCCCCTCCCTCTCTCCCTCTCTTCCACTCCCTTTCTCATCTCTTCCCCCTCCCTCTGTCCCCTCTTCCCCCTCCCTCTCTCCTCTCTTCCCCCTCCCTTTCTCATCTCTTCCCCCTCCCTCCCTTTCTCATCTCTTCCCCCTCCCTCTCTCCTCTCTTCCCCCTCCCTTTCTCATCTCTTCCCCCTCCCTCTCTCCCTCTCTTCCCCCTCCCTTTCTCCTCTCTTCCCCCTCCCTTTCTCATCTCTTCCCCCTCCCTCTCTCCTCTCTTCCCCCTCCCTTTCTCCTCTCCTTCCCCCTCCCTCTCTCCTCTCTTCCCCCTCCCTTTCTCATCTCTTCCCCCTCCCTTTCTCCTCTCTTCCCCCTCCCTTTCTCATCTCTTCCCCCTCCCTTTCTCATCTCTTCCCCCTCCCTCTCTCTCTCTTCCCCCTCCCTCCCTTTCTCATCTCTTCCCCCTCCCTTTCTCCTCTCTTCCCCCTCCCTCTCTCCTCTCTTCCCCCTCCCTCCCTCTCTCATCTCTTCCCCCTCCCTTTCTCCTCTCTTCCCCCTCCCTTCTCATCTCTTCCCCCTCCCTTTCTCTCTCTTCCCCCTCCCTTTCTCCTCTCTTCCCCTCCCTTTCTCCTCTCTTCCCCCTCCCTCTCTCCTCTCTCCCCCTCCCTTTCTCCTCTCTTCCCCCTCCCTCTCTCCTCTCTTCCCCCTCCCTTTCTCATCTCTTCCCTCCCTCTCTCCTCTTCCCCCTCCCTTTCTCATCTCTTCCCTCTCCTTTCTCATCTCTTCCCCCTCCCTCTCTCCTCTCTTCCCCTCCCTCCCTTTCATCTCTTCCCCTCCCTTTCTCATCTCTTCCCCTCCCTCTCTCCTCTCTTCCCCCTCCCTTTCTCATCTCTTCCCCCTCCCTCTCTCTCTTCCCCCTCCCTTTCTCCTCTCTTCCCCCTCCCTTTCTCATCTCTTCCCCCTCCCTCTCTCCTCTCTTCCCCCTCCCTTTCTCCTCTCTTCCCCCTCCCTCTCTCCTCTCTTCCCCCTCCCTTTCTCATCTCTTCCCCCTCCCTTTCTCCTCTCTTCCCCCTCCCTTTCTCATCTCTTCCCCCTCCCTTTCTCATCTCTTCCCCTCCCTCTCTCCTCTCTTCCCTCCCTCCCTTTCTCATCTCTTCCCCTCCCTTTCTCCTCTCTTCCCTCCTCTCTCCTCTCTTCCCCCTCCCTTTCTCATCTCTTCCCCCTCCCTCTCTCCTCTCTTCCTCCTCCCTCTCTCCTCTCTTCCCTCTCCCTTTCTCATCTCTTCCCCCTCCCTCTCTCCTCTCTTCCCCCTCCCTCCCTTTCTCATCTCTTCCCACTCCCTCTCTCATCTCTTCCCCCTCCCTCTCTCCTCTCTTCCCCTCCCTTTCTCATCTCTTCCCCCTCCCTCTCTCTCTCTTCCCCTCCCTTTCTCCTCTCTTCCCCCTCCCTTTCTCATCTCTTCCCCCTCCCTCTCTCCTCTCTTCCCCCTCCCTTTCTCCTCTCTTCCCCCTCCCTCTCTCCTCTCTTCCCCTCCTTTCTCATCTCTTCCCCCTCCCTCTCTCCTCTCTTCCCCCTCCCTTTCTCCTCTCTTCCCCCTCCCTTTCTCCTCTCTTCCCCCTCCCTTTCTCCTCTCTTCCCCCTCCCTTTCTCCTCTCTTCCCCCTCCCTTTCTCCTCTCTTCCCCTCCCTCTCTCCTCTCTTCCCCTCCCTCTCTCTCTCTTCCCCCTCCCTTTCTCCTCTCTTCCCCCTCCCTCTCCACTCTTCCCCCTCCCTCTCTCCTCTCCCCTCCCCTTTCTCATCTCTTCCCCCTCCCTTTCTCCTCTCTTCCCCCTCCCTCTCTCCTCTCTTCCCCCTCCCTCTCTCCCCTCTCTTCCCCCTCCCTCCCTTTCTCATCTCTTCCCCTCCCTTTCTCATCTCTTCCCCCTCCCTTTCTCCTCTCTCTCCCCTCCCTTTCTCATCTCTTCCCCCTCCCTTTCTCCTCTCTTCCCCCTCCCTCTCTCCTCTCTTCCCCCTCCCTCCCTTTCTCATCTCTTCCCCCTCCCTTTCTCCTCTCTTCCCCCTCCCTCTCTCCTCTCTTCCCCCTCCCTCCCTTTCTCATCTCTTCCCCCTCCCTTTCTCATCTCTTCCCCCTCCCTCTCTCCTCTCTTCCCCCTCCCTTTCTCATCTCTTCCCCCTCCCTTTCTCCTCTCTTCCCCCTCCCTCTCTCCTCTCTCTCCCTCCCTCCCTTTCTCATCTCTTCCCCCTCCCTTTCTCATCTCTTCCCCCTCCCTCTCTCCTCTCTTCCCCCTCCCTTTCTCATCTCTTCCCCCTCCCTCTCTCCCTCTCTTCCCCCTCCCTTTCTCCTCTCTTCCCCCTCCCTCTCTCCTCTCTTCCCCCTCCCTTTCTCATCTCTTCCCCCTCCCTCTCTCCTCTCTTCCCCCTCCCTCTCTCCTCTCTTCCCCCTCCCTTTCTCATCTCTTCCCCTCCCTCCCTTTCTCATCTCTTCCCCCTCCCTTTCTCCCTCTCTTCCCCCTCCCTCTCTCCTCTCTTCCCCCTCCCTCTCTCATCTCTTCCCCTCCCTCTCTCCTCTCTCCCCTCCCTCTCTCTCTCTCCCCCTCCCTTTCTCATCTCTTCCCCCTCCCTCTCTCCTCTCTTCCCCCTCCCTTTCTCCTCTCTTCCCCCTCCCTCTCTCCTCTCTTCCCCCTCCCTCTCTCATCTCTTCCCCCTCCCTTTCTCCTCTCTTCCCCCTCCCTTTCTCATCTCTCTCCCCCTCCCTTTCTCATCTCTTCCCCCTCCCTCTCTCCTCTCTCTCCCCTCCCTCCCTCTTCTCCTCTCTTCCCCCTCCCTCTCTCCTCTCTTCCCCCTCCCTCTCTCCTCTCTTCCCCCTCCCTCTCCTTTCTCATCTCTTCCCCCTCCCTCTCTCCTCTCTTCCCCTCCCTCTCTCCTCTCTTCCCCCTCCCTTCTCCTCTCTTCCCCCTCCCTTTCTCCTCTCTTCCCCCTCCCTTTCTCCTCTCTTCCCCCTCCCTCTCTCCCTCTCTCCCCCTCCCTTCTCTCCTCTCTTCCCCCTCCCCTCTCTCCTCTCTTCCCCCTCCCTTTCTCATCTCTTCCCCCTCCCTTTCTCCTCTCTTCCCACTCCCTCTCTCATCTCTTCCCCCTCCCTTTCTCCTCTCTTCCACCTCCCTTTCTCATCTCTTCCCCCTCCCTCTCTCTCCTCTCTTCCCCCTCCCTTCTCATCTCTTCCCTCTCTCCCTTCTCTCATCTCTTCTCCCTCCCTCTCTCCCTCTCTTCCCCTCCTCCCTTTCTCATCTCTTCCCACTCCCTTTCTCATCTCTTCCCCCTCCCTCTCTCCTCTCTTCCCCCTCCCTTTCTCATCTCTTCCCCCTCCCTCTCTCCTCTCTTCCCCCTCCCTTTCTCCTCTCTTCCCCCTCCCTTTCTCATCTCTCTCCCCCTCCCTCTCTCCTCTCTTCCCCCTCCCTTTCTCCTCTCTTCCCCCTCCCTCTCTCTCCTCTTCCCCCTCCCCTCCCTCTCATCTCTCTTCCTCCCTCCCTCCTCTCTCCCTCTCTTCCTCCCTCCCTCCTCTCCTCTCTTCCCCTCCCTTTCTCCTCTCTTCCCCTCCCTCTTCTCCCTCTCTTCCCCCTCCCTTTCTCCTCTCTTCCCCCCCCTCTCTCCTCTCTTCCCACCTCCCTCTCTCCTCTCTTCCCCCTCCCTCTCTCCTCTCTTCCCCCTCCCTCTCTCCACTCTTCCCCTCCCTCTCTCCTCTCTTCCCTCTCCCTTTCTCATCTCTTCCCCTCCCTTTCTCCTCTCTTCCCCTCCATTTCTCTCTCTCTCCCCCTCCTCTCTCTCCCCTCTTCCCCCTCCCTTTCTCATCTCTTCCCCTCCCTTTCTCCTCTCTTCCCACTCCCTTTCTCATCTCTTCCCCCTCCCTTTCTCCTCTCCTTCCCCCTCCCTCTCTCTCTTCCCCCTCCCTCCCTTTCTCATCTCTTCCCACTCCCTTTCTCATCTCTCCTCCCCCTCCCTCTCTCCTCCTTCCTCCCTTTCTCATCTCTTCCCCCTCCCTCTCTCTCTCTCTTCCCCCTCCCTTTCTCCTCTCTTCCCCCTCCCTCTCTCCTCTCCTTCCCACTCCCCTTTCTCATCTCTCTTCCCCTCCCTCTGTCCCCTCTTCCCCCTCCCTCTCTCCTCTCCCCCCTCCCTTTCCTCCTCTCTTCCCCTCCCTCCCTTTCTCATCTCTTCCCCCTCCCTCTCTCTCTCTCTTCCCCCTCCCTTCTCATCTCTTCCCCCTCCTTTCTTCTCTCTCTCCCTCCCTCTCTCCTCCTCTCTTCCCCCTCCCTTTCTCATCTCTTCCCCCTCCCTTTCTCATCTCTTCCCCCTCCCTTTCTCATCTCTCCCTCCCCCTCCTCTCTCTCCTCTCCCCCTCCCTTTCTCTATCTCTTCCCCCTCCCTTTCTCATCTCTTCCCCCCTCCCTTTCTCATCTCTTCCCCCTCCCTTTCTCATCTCTTCCCCTCCCTTTCTCTCATCTCTTCCCCCTCCCTCTCTCATCTCTTCCCCTCCCTTTCTCATCTCTTCCCTCTCCCTTTCTCATCTCTTCCCCCTCCCTCTCTCCTCTCTTCCTCCCTCCTCTCTCATCTCTTCCCCCTCCCTTTCTCATCTCTTCCCCCTCCCTCTCCTCCTCTCTTCCCCCTCCCTTTCTCATCTCTTTCCCCTCTCTCTCTCTCTCTTCCCCTCCCTCTCTCTCCTCCTCTTCCCCCTCCCTTTCTCATCTCTTCCCCTCCTCTCTCCTCTCTTCCCCTCTTTCATCTCTTCCCCCTCCCTCTCTCCCTCTCTTCCCTCCCTTTCTCATCTCTTCCCCCTCCCCCTCTCTCCCTCTTTCTTCCCCCTCCCTTTCTCTCATCTCTTCCCCCTCCCTCTCTCCTCTCTTCCCCCCCTCCTCCCTTTCTCTCTCTCTTCCCCTCCCTTTCTCATCTCTTCCCCCTCCCTCTTCTCCTCTCTCTTCCCCCTCCTCTCTCCTCTTCCCCCTCCCTTTCTCATCTCTTCCCCCTCCTCTCCTCTGTCTCTCTCTCTCTCTTTCCCCTCCACTCTCTCTCATCTCTCTTCCCTCTTCTCTCTGTCCCTTCTCCTCTCCCTCTCCTCCTCTCTTCCCCTCCCTTTCTCATCTCTTCCTCCTCCCTTTCTCATCTCTTCCCCCTCCCTTCTCTCTCTCTTCCCCCTCCCTTTCTCATCTCTTCCCCCTCCCCTCTCTCTCTCTTCCCCTCCCTTCTCTCCATCTCTTCCCCCTCCCTTTCTCCTCTCTTCCCCCTCCCTCTCTCCTCTCTTCCCCTCCCTTTCTCATCTCTTCCCCCTCCCTCTCTCCTCTCTTCCTCCCTCCCTTTCTCCTCTCTTCCCCCTCCCCCTTCTCCTCTCTTCCTCCTCCCTTTCTCATCTCTTCCCCCTC
>NW_027012288.1:0-19984 GCF_036934945.1 Oncorhynchus masou masou
GAGAGGCGAGAGAGGATAGAGAGATGAGAGAGGGAGGAGAGAATGGAGGAGAGGAGAGAGAGGAGAGAGAGGAGGGAGAGGAAGGAGGGAAGGAGAGAGAGGAGAGAGAGGAGGGAGAGGAGGTAAAAGGAGAAGGAGGAGGGAGAGATGAGGGAGAGAGAGAGAGAGGAGAGAGAGAGAGAGAGAGAGAGAGAGAGAGAGAGAGGGAGGGAGAGGATAGAGATGAGAGAGGAGAGGAGGGGAGAGGATAGAGAGGAGAGAGGAGAGAGAGGAGAGAGAGAGGGAGAGAGAGGGAGAGGAGAGGAGGAGAGGGAGGGAGAGAGGAGAGAGGAGAGAGGATAGAGAGATGAGAGAGACGGAGAGAGGAGGAAAGAAATACATGATAACAAATTAACAGTAAATATGAGACTCACAAAGTTTCCAAAAGAATAAAGACATTTCAAATGTCATAATATGTAGATATACAGTGTTGTAGTGATGGACAAATAGTTAAAGTACAAGTCTCTCTCTCTCTCTCTCTCTCTCTCGCACCGTCTTTTAGTCTCTCTCTCTCTCTCTCTCTCACCCTCTCTCTCTCGCACCCTCTCTCTCTCGCACCCCCTCTCGCACCTCTCTCTCTCTCTCTCTCTCTCTCTGTACAGTAGATATATATTATAGATATTTATATTAATAGTTAAATAGTTAAATATTTAAATAGTTATAGTTAAAGTACAAGTTCTCCCCCCACTCTCTCTCTCTGTACAGTAGATTTAAATTAAAGGACAGCCGTGTGAGTGAAGCTCAGTGTGGATTAAATAAATTACTGATTTACTGATTTGAAATCCAAAATCTCACATTTTCTTTAGTAAAAACTAAAATATTTTTGTATAATTCTCTGTTTACAACATCCATTTATTTTATTAATGCTCACATTTGAAAATACAAACATTTGAATTGCTTCTATGTAAAACGCGCAAATCATTTTTGGTATTGCTAGGGCATTGTGGATGGCGTTTATGGTTAATGGTTGTAAGCATTTGCCTCTGAATCCAAAAGTTCAAAGTTCAAATCCAATGATAGAAAGTTGTTTTTGATAGTTTAGTGTCAACCTTTACCTTAACCACTCAGAGTTTATACCTAACCCTTAATAAATTGGAGTTAATTCCTGAACTTAACCCTAAACACTTGGAAATTTGAACTTTGGAACAACTATACTAAATATCCTGTTGCTGTGAGTATGGCTGCAGTCTGGTAGAGAACGACCAGACTGTTACTGAGGGATAGAGGAGAGGACAGGACACACACACACACACACACAAAGAGAGAGGGAGACACACACACACACACACAAAGAGAGAGGGAGACACACACACACAAAGAGAGAGGGAGACACACACACACAGAGAGAGAGGGAGACACACACACACAAAGAGAGAGGGAGACACACACACACAGAGAGAGAGGGAGACACACACACACACAGAGTTAGAGGCTTGAGAAGAGGACAGAACATGCTGTACTGTCTAGGAGTGTTTCCCCTTCTATGTCTCTCAACCCTACTGCTCCCCATGAGACGTGTGTGTGTGTGTCTCTCTCTCTGTGTGTGTGTGTGTCTGTGTGTGTGTGTGTGTGTGTGTGTGTGTGTGTGTGTGTGTGTGTGTGTGTGTGTGTGTGTGTGTGTGCAGCCCTCCAGAGGAACGTTAGAGGCTGGCGGGCCATCTTCTTAAAAAATGTGTGTCTTTCTGTGCTTGTGTGTGTGTGTGTGTCTTTCTGTGCGTGTGTGTGTGTGTCTTTCTGTGCTTGTGTGTGTGTGTGTCTTTCTATGTGTGTGTGTGTGTGTGTGTCTTTCTGTGCTTGTGTGTGTGTAGCCCAGTCCATTTTCCGTACGGCTGGATATGTGGAGCTGCCGTGACGATGGTAGTGAGAGAGAGAGGTTATTATCAATGACCTTTGAACTGGCCCCTGGGCCCATATTTGAAACTCTTAAAATGTCTGCCGCAACCCATGTTACATTGGTGCTGGGATCCAGAGGAACATGCTAAAAGCTTTAGCGACCTCTCTCGATCTCTCTAAACCCCCCACCCCCTCTCTCTCTATCTCTCTATCTCTCTTTCCCCCCACCCCCTCTCTCTCTATCTCTCGATCTCTCTAAACCCCCCACCCCTCTCTCGATCTCTCTCTTTCCCTCTCTACCCCCCGCTCTCTCTCTCTCTCTCTGTCTCTGTCTCTCTCTCTCTCTCTCGATCTCGCTTTCCCTCTCCCCCTGCTCTCTCTCTTGATCTCTCTGTCTATCTCTCTCTGTCTCTCTCTGTCTATCTCTCTCTTGATCTCTCTGTCTATCTCTCTCTCTCTCTCTGTCTATCTCTCTCTCGCTCTATCTCTCTCTCAATCTCTCTTCTCCCCCCTCTCTCTCTGTCTCTCTGTCTATATCTCTGTCCATCTCGTGTTTTCTCTCTCTGTCTCTCTCTAAATCCATCCTGCCCTCTGTCTCTGTCACAGACGCATGTCATATATTGGTGTACGATGGCTCAACATTGGATAGCTGCTGTTTTATGGACTATTTTGTGTGTTCTTGTTGAAGAACTGTAGTATGTATGTTTCTCTGAGCCGTGGCTCATCTTTACTCTACAGACAGCGATGCTTACAAAACTCTAGATCATCTTTACTCCACACAGCGATGCTTACAAAACTCTAGATCATCTTTACTCCACACAGCAATACTTACAAACTCTAGATCATCTTTACTCCACACAGCAATGCTTACAAAATTCTAGATCATCTTTACTCCACACAGCAATGCTTACAAAACTCTAGATCATCTTTACTCCACACAGCAATACTTACAAAACTCTAGATCATCTTTACTCCACACAGCAATGCTTACAAAACTCTAGATCATCTTTACTCCACACAGCAATGCTTACAAAATTCTAGATCATCTTTACTCCACACAGCAATGCTTACAAAACTCTAGATCATCTTTACTCCACACAGCAATGCTTACAAAACTCTAGATCATCTTTACTCCACACAGCAATGCTTACAAAACTCTAGATCATCTTTACTCCACACAGCAATGCTTACAAAACTCTAGATCATCTTTACTCCACACAGCAATGCTTACAAAACTCTAGATCATCTTTACTCCACACAGCAATGCTTACAAAACTCTAGATCATCTTTACTCCACACAGCAATGCTTACAAAACTCTAGATCATCTTTACTCCACACAGCGATGCTTACAAAACTCTAGATCATCTTTACTCCACACAGCAATGCTTACAAAACTCTAGATCATCTTTACTCACACACAGCGATGCTTACAAAACTCTAGATCATCTTTACTCCACACAGCGATGCTTACAAAACTCTAGATCATCTTTACTCCACACAGCAATGCTTACAAAACTCTAGATCATCTTTACACCACACACAGCGATGCTTACAAAATTCTCTCTCACTCTCAATTTGGCAAATCTGACCATAAGTCCAACCTCCTGATTCCTGCTTACAAGCAAAAACTCAAACAGGGAGTTCCAGTGACGCGCTCAAGAAGGAAGTGGTCCGATGAAGGGTTGCTAAGCTACAGGACTGCTTCGCTAGCACAGACTGGAATATGTTCCGGATTCATCCGATGACATTGAGGAGTTTACCACATCAGTCATCAAATGTATTAATACATTTAATAAGTGCATCGATGATGTCATCCCCACAGTGACCGTACATACATTTCCCATCCAGAAGCCATGGATTACAGGCAACATCCACAGTGAGCTACAGGCTTGAGCTGCCGCCTGCAAGGAGCTTGACACTAATCCAGACGCTTATAAGAAATCACTCTACAACCTCCGCTGAGCCGTCAAACAGAGAAAATGTCAATACAGGACTAATATCGAATCCTACTTCTACGCCGGCTTTGATGCTCATCGGATGTGGCAGGGCTTGCAAACTATCACGGATTGCAAAAGAGAAACCAAGCCGTGAGCTGCCCTGTTGCGAGAGCCTGCCAAATGCCTTCCATGCTCGTTTCAAGGCAAGCAACAACTGAACCATGCATGAGAACACCAGCTGTTCTGGATGACTGTGTGATCATGCTCTCTGTAGCCGATGTGAGTAAGATCTTTAAATAGGTTAACATTCACATTCCTCTCTCTGTGTCTCTGTTAGTGACACAGTCTGATTCTGGGTTAAGCTGCTATGTTGGTAAACTATACCTTGACCATATACAATCAAAGGATCAACAGTGAGTGAAGTGAATTGTAATTTTTAGTTTTGCTAACAGCAGGTGACACCAAGACATAGAAACAGGAAAAGGGTCTGTATACGGATTCTGTTTATCTTCTTTCTCTCTCTTCAACCCCTCCCCCTCTCCCCTCCCCCTCTCCTTCTCCATTTCTTTCCAACCCCCCTTTCCTCTCCCCTCCCCTCCCTCTCCCTCATCCTCTCCCCCTCTCCTCCATTTCTTTCCTACCCCCTCTCTCCTCCTCCAGACTGCTTCTCCTCTAAAGGGGAGGACAGGTTGTTCAGGAGGCTGTTCCGGAGGTACAACCAGTTTATCAGGCCGGTGGAGAACGTCTCAGACCCCGTCACCGTGGAGTTTGAGGTTTCCATGTCACAGCTCGTAAAAGTGGTAAGTCACACACACACACAGATGTACACACACAGGAACGCATACACACACAAAAAACACACAAACAAGCATGAATGCACACACCCGTACCTGAGCATACACACAGAAACACACCATGTACCGTGCACAGATACACAAACACACACCCACATTCCATTAGCTTTTTCTGATGAATGAGAGTAATGTGGTCAGAATCTAATCTCACTAAAAGTGCCCACCCAGCTGTGTGTGTGTGTGTGTGTGTGTGTGTGTGTGTGTGTGTGTGTGTGGTGTGGGTGTGTGTGTGTGTGTGTGTGTGTGTGTGTGTGTGTGTGTGTGTGTGTACGTGCACTCATCTGCTCTGTGAATAATGCCCCTGCTTTAGTCAGATTAGATTTCTCTCACGTAAAGAACAGAATAGAGGAAAAAATCCACTTTGGGAAGATAACAGAGGCATGGTTCAAAGTGAATGAACCAATCAGGTTATAAACCTATTGTCAGGGTAAAGCTTGGATTAAGACACATATGAAGGTGGGCGGTTTACTGCTATGACGATTAGGAATGAGTGACACATCAGCACTGTCAGCAGGTGATCTTAGGTGTGTGTGTGTGTGTGTGTGTGTGTGTGTGTGTGTGTGTGTGTGTGTGTGTGTGTGTGTGTGTGTGTGTGTGTGTGTGTGTGTGTGTGTGTGTGTGTGTGTGTGTGTGTGTGTGTGTGTGAGGTCAGATGAGCCAGTGTATTAATAAGGGTTGAGGGGAACAGGGTCATTGACTTCCACCTGAATACTACTATTGCAGCTGTCAGCCATTCAGGCCTGTTAGTCGGTTATTTACATTTTTTTAATTGAACCGTTATTTAACTAGGCAAGTCAGTTCAGAACAAATTGTTTGTTACACCGGCCAAACCTGGACTCCCATGGGACTCCATGACGGCCTACACCGGCCAAACCTGGACGACGCTGTATGGGACTCCCGATGACGGCCTACACCGGCCAAACATGGACGACGCTGTATGGGACTCCCGATGACGGCCTACACCGGCCAAACATGGACGACGCTGTATGGGACTCCCGATGACGGCCTACACCGGCCAAACCTGGACGACGCTGTATGGGACTCCCGATGACGGCCTACACCGGCCAAACATGGACGACGCTGTATAGGACTCCCGATGACGGCCTACACCGGCCAAACCTGACGCTGTATGGGACTCCCGATGACGGCCTACACCGGCCAAACATGGACGACGCTGTATGGGACTCCCAATGACGGCCTACACCGGCCAAACATGGACGACGCTGTATGGGACTCCCAATGAGACCGGCCAAACCTGGACGACGCTGTATGGGACTCCCGACGCTACACCGGCCAAACATGGACGACGCTGCATGGGACTCCCTATGACGGCCTACACCGGCCAAACCTGGACGACGCTGTATGGGATTCCCGATGACGGCCTACACCGGCCAAACATGGACAATGGGACTCCCGATGGCCTACACTGGCCAAACATGGACTGCTGTATGGGACTCCCAATGACGGCCTACACCATGGGACTCCCATGACGCTACACCGGCCAAACATATGGGACTCCCCATGACGGCCTACACCGGCCAAACATGACGGACTCCCTACACACGGCCAAACATGGACGACGCTGTATGGGACTCCCAATCACGGCCGGTTGTGATACAGCCTGGCAGTCATTCTGTCATGTCAGTCAAACCAAGCCTTAAGAATGGGAAGGAAAGGATTAGAGATAAGGGCTCAAATCCATTCTAATTCTACTCCAAGTTACAATTCTAATTCTACCCCAGTTACAATTCCAATTCTACTCCAGTTACAATTCTAATTCTACCCCAGTTACAATTCTAATTCTACCCCAGTTGCAATTCCAATTCTACTCCAGTTACAATTCTAATTCTACTCCAGTTACAATTCCAATTCTACTCCAGTTACAATTCTAATTCTTCTCCAGTTACAATTCTAATTCTTCTCCAGTTACAATTCTAATTCTACCCCAGTTACAATTCTAATTCTACCCCAGTTACAATTCCAATTCTACTCCAGTTACAATTCTACCCCAGTTACAATTTTAATTCTACCCCAGTTACAATTCCAATTCTACTCCAGTTACAATTCTAATTCTTCTCCAGTTACAATTCTAATTCTACCCCAGTTACAATTCTAATTCTACCCCAGTTACAATTCTAATTCTACCCCAGTTACAATTCTAATTCTACCCCAGTTACAATTCCAATTCTACTCCAGTTACAATTCTAATTTCACCCCAGTTACAATTAAAATCTAATCAAATCAAATGTATTTATATAGCCCTTCGTACATCAGCTGATATCTCAAAGTGCGGTGGCTAGGACAACTCCCTAGAAAGGCCAAAACCTAGGAAGAAACCTAGAGACGAACCAAGCTATGTGGGGTGGCCAGTCCTCTTCTGGCTGTGCCGGGTGGAGATTATAACAGAACATGGCCAAGATGTTCAAATGTTCATAAATGACCAGTATGGTCAGATAATAATAATGACAGACAACAGTTGAAACTGGAGCAGCAGCACGGCCAGGTGGACTGGGGACAGCAAGGAGTCATCATGCCAGGTAGTCCCGAGGCATGGTCCTAGGGCTCAGGTCCTCCGAGAGAGAGAAAGAAAGAGAGAATTAGAGAGAGCACACTTAAATTCACACAGGACACCGGATAGGACAGGAGAAGTACTCCAGATATAACAAACTGACCCTAGCCCCCGACACAAACTACTGCAGCATAAATACTGGAGGCTGAGACAGGAGGGGTCAGGAGACACTGCGGCCCCATCCGATGATACCCCCGGACAAGGCCAATCAGGAAGGAGATAACCCCACCCACTTTGCCAAAGCACAGCCCCCACACCACTAGAGGGATATCTTCAACCACCAACTTACCATCCTGAGACAAAGCCGAGTATAGACCACAAAGATCTCCACCACGGCACAACCCAGTTACATTTCTAATTCTACCCCAGTTACAATTCTAAATCTACGCCAGTTACATTTCAAATTCTACTCCAGTTACAATTCTAATTCTACCCCAGTTACAATTCTAATTTTACCCCAGTTACAATTCTAATTCTACTCCAGTTACAATTCTAATTCTACCCCAGTTACAATTCTAATTCTACCCCAGTTAGAATTCTAATTCTACCCCAGTTAGAATTCTAATTCCACCCCAGTTGCAATTCTAATTCTACCCCAGTTACAATTCTAATTCTACCCCAGTTACAATTCTAATTCTATCCCAGTTACTATTCTAATTTTACCCCAGTTACAATTCTAATTCCACCCCAGTTGCAATTCTAATTCTACCCCAGTTGCAATTCTAATTCTACCCCAGTTACAATTCTAATTCTACCCCAGTTACAATTCTAATTCTACCCCAGTTACAATTCTAATTCTACCCCAGTTACAATTCGACGTCTACCCCAGTTACATTTGACGTCTACCCCAGTTACAATTCTAATTCTACCCCAGTTACAATTCTAATTCTACCCCAGTTACAATTCTAATTCTACCCCAGTTATAATTCTAATTATACCCCAGTTACATTTGACTTCCACTCCAGTTACAATTCTAATTTTACCCATATATAGGGGATAGGTAGTTATGAAGTGCTCTCTGTAGGGAATAGGTAGTTAAGTAGTTCACTATATAGGGAATAGGTAGTTATGAAGTGCTCTCTGTAGGGAATAGGTAGTTAAGTAGTTCACTATATAGGGAATAGGTAGTTAAGTAGTTCACTATATAGGGAATAGGTAGTTATGAAGTGCTCTCTGTAGGGAATAGGTAGTTAAGTAGTTCACTATATAGCGAATAGGTAGTCAAGTAGTGCACTATATAGGGAATAGGTAGTTAAGTAGTGCACTATATAGGGAATAGGCAGTTAAGTAGTGCACTATATAGGGAATAGGCAGTTAAGTAGTTCACTATATAGGGAATAGGCAGTTAAGTAGTGC
Source organism: Oncorhynchus masou masou (assembly GCF_036934945.1). Lineage (NCBI taxonomy): Eukaryota > Metazoa > Chordata > Actinopteri > Salmoniformes > Salmonidae > Oncorhynchus > Oncorhynchus masou. Next base: position 8,590 of record NW_027012288.1, read on the forward strand.
ACTATATAGGGAATAGGTAGTTAAGTAGTGCACTATATAGGGAATAGGTAGTTAAGTAGTTCACTATATAGGGAATAGGCAGTTAAGTAGTTCACTATATAGGGAATAGCTAGTTAAGTAGTTCACTATATAGGGAATAGGTATTTATGAAGTGCTGTATGTAGGGAGTAGGGACGCAGCTGAGATTTTCAGTTGTTAGAGGTGACATTTAATAAGATTACTCTACTGTTTTGACTGGTTATCTGACTGCGGTGGCTGTGTATGGCACAAATGGGAATAATACACACACAGTCATTGCACAAACACACACACACACGCAGACACACACACACACACACACACACTGCCATAGGCTGACCTATGATCTGTTTCTTGTCTGTAGGATGAAGTGAATCAGATCATGGAGACAAATCTGTGGCTGAGACACGTAAGTACGCACGCACGCACGCACGCACGCACGCACGCACACACACACACACACACACACACACACACACACAATGATCTTATTGATGACTAATATGTTCCCTCAGAGGTCTACTAGGGGATGGGGTGAGGCAGGGATGGGGTGAGGCAGGGAGGGGAGGGAGGGAGCCGTCTGATTTTGTTCATGTCAAACATCAATATGAATATAGGACCCTTGCTTCCACTGTGTGTGTACGTGCCTGCGTTCATGCGTGTGTGTGTGTGTGTGTGCCTTTGAGATTGTGTGTCCCTCTGTGTGGAGACATTCATCCAGTCCTTAATCAATATGCTTCACTGTGGCCATGCTACACTGAACAGAGCCTCTGGAGGATCTATGGCCCGCTGTCATGAACTACTGACCTCTAGAGAGCCAGGTGACTTCTCTGGAACTACTGACCTCTAGAGAGCTAGGTGACTTCTCTGGAACTACTGACCTCTAGAGAGCTTGGTGACTTCTCTGGAACTACTGACCTCTAGAGAGCTAGGTGACTTCTCTGGAACTACTGACCTCTAGAGAGCTAGGTGACTTCTCTGGAACTACTGACCTCTAGAGAGCTTGGTGACTTCTCTGGAACTACTGACCTCTAGAGAGCTAGGTGACTTCTCTGGAACTACTGACCTCTAGAGAGCCAGGTGACTTCTCTGGAACTACATGAACTACTGACCTCTAGAGAGCTATGTGACTTCTCTGGAACTACTGACCTCTAGAGAGCCAGGTGACTTCTCTGGAACTACATGAACTACTGACCTCTAGAGAGCTAGGTGACTTCTCTGGAACTACCGACCTCTAGAGAGCCAGGTGACTTCTCTGGAACTACATGAACTACTGACCTCTAGAGAGCTTGGTGACTTCTCTGTAACTACTGACCTCTAGAGAGCTAGGTGACTTCTCTGGAACTACTGACCTCTAGAGAGCTTGGTGACTTCTCTGGAACTACTGACCTCTAGAGAGCTAGGTGACTTCTCTGGAACTACTGACCTCTAGAGAGCCAGGTGACTTCTCTGGAACTACATGAACTACTGACCTCTAGAGAGCTATGTGACTTCTCTGGAACTACTGACCTCTAGAGAGCCAGGTGACTTCTCTGGAACTACATGAACTACTGACCTCTAGAGAGCTAGGTGACTTCTCTGGAACTACCGACCTCTAGAGAGCCAGGTGACTTCTCTGGAACTACATGAACTACTGACCTCTAGAGAGCTTGGTGACTTCTCTGGAAAATACTGACCTCTAGAGAGCTAGGTGACTTCTCTGGAACTACTGACCTCAAGATAGCCAGGTGACTTCTCTGGAACTACTGACCTCTAGAGAGCCAGGTGACTTCTCTGGAACTACATGACCTACTGACCTCTAGAGAGCTAGGTGACTTCTCTGGAACTACTGACCTCTAGATAGCTAGGTGACTTCTCTGGAACTACTGACCTCTAGAGAGCTAGGTGACTTCTCTAGAACTACTGACCTCTAGAGAGCTAGGTGACTTCTCTGGAACTACATGAACTACTGACCTCTAGAGAGCTAGGTGACTTCTCTGGAACTACATGACCTACTGATCTCTAGAGAGCTAGGTGACTTCTCTGGAACTACCGACCTCTAGAGAGCTTGGTGACTTCTCTGGAACTACATGAACTACTGACCTCTAGAGAGCTTGGTGACTTCTCTGGAACTACTGACCTCTAGAGAGCCAGGTGACTTCTCTGGAACTACATGAACTACTGACCTCTAGAGAGCTAGGTGACTTCTCTGGAACTACTGACCTCTAGAGAGCTAGGTGACTTCTCTGGAACTACTGACCTCTAGAGAGCTAGGTGACTTCTCTGGAACTACTGACCTCTAGAGAGCCAGGTGACTTCTCTGGAACTACATGAACTACTGACCTCTAGAGAGCTAGGTGACTTCTCTGGAACTACTGACCTCTAGAGAGCCAGGTGACTTCTCTGGAACTACTGAACTCTAGAAAGCTAGGTGACTTCTCTGGAACTACATGACCTACTAACCTCAAGATAGCCAGGTGACTTCTCTGGAACTACTGACCTCTAGAGAGCTAGGTGACTTCTCTGGAACTACTGAACTCTAGAGAGCTAGGTGACTTCTCTGGAACTACTGACCTCTAGAGAGCTAGGTGACTTCTCTGGAACTACATGAACTTACTGACCTCTAGAGAGCTAGGTGACTTCTCTGGAACTACTGACCTCTAGAGAGCTAGGTGACTTCTCTGGAACTACTGACCTCTAGAGAGCTAGGTGACTTCTCTGGAACTACATGAACTTACTGACCTCTAGTAAGCTAGGTGACTTCTCTGGAACTACTGATCTCTAGAGAGCCAGGTGACTTTTCTGGAACTACTGACCTCTAGAGAGCTAGGTGACTTCTCTGGAACTACTGACCTCTAGAGAGATAGGTGACTTCTCTGGAACTACTGACCTCTAGAGAGCCAGGTGACTTCTCTGGAACTACATGACCTACTGACCTCTAGAGAGCTAGGTGACTTCTCTGGAACTACCGACCTCTAGAGAGCTTGATGACTTCTCTGGAACTACATGAACTACTGACCTCTAGAGAGCTTGGTGACTTCTCTGGAACTACTGACCTCTAGAGAGCCAGGTGACTTCTCTGGAACTACATGAACTACTGACCTCTAGAGAGCTAGGTGACTTCTCTGGAACTACATGAACTTACTGACCTCTAGAGAGCTAGGTGACTTCTCTGGAACTACTGACCTCTAGAGAGCCAGGTGACTTTTCTGGAACTACTGACCTCTAGAGAGCTAGGTGACTTCTCTGGAACTACTGACCTCTAGAGAGCTAGGTGACTTCTCTGGAACTACTGACCTCAAAATAGCCAGGTGACTTCTCTGGAACTACTGACCTCTAGAGAGCCAGGTGACTTCTCTGGAACTACATGAACTTACTGACCTCTAGACAGCTAGGTGACTTCTCTGGAACTACTGACCTCTAGAGAGCCAGGTGACTTTTCTGGAACTACTGACCTCTAGAGAGCTAGGTGACTTCTCTGGAACTACTGACCTCTAGAGAGCTAGGTGACTTCTCTGGAATTACATGAACTTACTGACCTCTAGAGAGCTTGGTGACTTCTCTGGAACTACATGAACTACTGACCTCTAGATAGCCAGGTGACTTCTCTGGAACTACTGACCTCTAGAGAGCTTCTCTCCCTTCTCTAGCTCTTTCCATCTGTCTCTGGGTGAAATACCCATCCTAACCTTGAGTATACCGGTACTGGCCGAAACACTATAATATCAATCTCTCTCTCTCTCACTCTCTCACTCTCTCTCTCTCTCTCACTCTCTCACTCTCTCACACTCTCACACTCTCACACTCTCTCACTCTCTCACTCTCTCTGATCAGTCAAGCATGCATGTTAGAGTTAACATGTTAAAGCTCTTACAGAGAGTACCATACACTCCCAGTACTTCAGTACACACATGTCAACACTTTAAACAGTGTATACCTGTCCAAAATGACACATTTTTGTTTTCCATTCGGGCATCATTTCAATATTTAACTCTCTGTCAGACATACACTGAGGGTACAAAACATTAGGAACACCTGCTCTTTTCATGACAAACTGACCAGGTGAATCCAGGTGATCAGCGATGATCCCTTATTGATGTCACTTGTTAAATCCACTTCAATCAGTGTAGATGAAGGGGAGGAGACAGGTTAAAGAAGGACTTTTAAGCCTTGAGACAATTGAAATATGGATTGTGTGTTTCATTCAGAGGGTGAATGGGCAAGACTACAGATTTAAGTGTGTGAATGGGGTATGGTAGTAGGTGTCAGGTGCACCAGTTTGAGTGTGTCAAGAACTGCAACTCTGCTGGGTTTTTCACACTCAACAATTTCCTGTGTTTATCAAGAATGGTCCACCACCCAAAGGACATCCAGCCAACTTGACACAACTGTGGGAAGCATTGGAGTCAACATGGGCCAGTATCCCTGTAGAACGCTGTCAACATTTTGTAGAGTCCATGTCCTGACAAATTGAGGCTTTTCTGAGGAGAACTCATTATTTGGAAGGTGTTTTTAATACTTTGTACACAATTATTTACTCAGGACTCATTTGAAATAAATATGTCATGTAGAAATGTGAAATGACTTCTGTCTCTTTCATGATAATATTATGAGTTGAAAGAGAAAACTAACATAGTGCCTAACGACTAAAGATTTTAAGAAACATTGATTCACACGTCATTTGTGGCTTATCTTTGCAATAGCAGCTGCGACTTTAGTAATTGAAGCTTAGAAGCTTGTTTAGTATTCAAAGATCCATCATATTAACACAATCCCTTTTCAGATCGTGACGTGACTAACAAACCTCAGCGCTCTCATAGGAACCAAATGGGAAAGCTAGCCTAGCATGAAGCTACATGTCTGACAAATGTTAGCACTCTCATAGGAACCAAATGGGAAAGCTAGCCTAGCATGAAGCTACATGGCTGACAAACTTTAGCGCTCTCATAGGTAACAAATGGGAGCATAAACGTAGCTAGAAACAGGAAATTAAATATGCCCCCCATTATTACAGCTGCTTACTTCAAAATGTTAATAAGATAATCAATTGTGTGTGTGTTTGCTTGTGTGTGTGTTTGCTTGTGTGTGGGTGTGTGTGTGTGTGTGTTTGCTTGTGTGTGTGTGTGTGTGTGTGTGTTACCAGGCAAGCTGCTTTGAAGAACATTTTTTACCGTAAGACCTGTAGTTATTTGATTGAAGAGCCAATCAAAGGCATTCATGGTGATTGAATAATATTCAGTAGGCTACACTTTATTTAAACTTCTTAAAAGTCTAAGCCCAATCTAAGCTAACACATGGAATTGTTTTAAGACGGTGATACTACGAATCATTTCAGTCTCTAATATCTATATCAGAAGGATATCTCTAATATCTATAACAGAAGGAAATCTCTAATATCTATATCAGAACGATATCTCTAATATCTATATCAGAACGATATCTCTGTCATTATCAGAAGGATATCTCTATCTATATAAGAAGGAAATCTCTAATATCTATATCAGAAGGATATCTCTAATGTCTATATCAGGACGATATCTAATATCTATATCAGAACGATATCTCTAATGTCATTATCAGAAGGATATCTGTAATGTCTATATCAGAAGGATATCTCTAATATTTATCAGACGATATCTCTAATGTCTATATCAGGACGATATCTCTGTCTATATCAGGACAATATCTCTAATATCTTTAACAGAAGGATATCTCCTAATATCTATATCAGAACAATATATCTAATGTCTATATCAGCACGATATCTCTATCTATGAAGGTCTATATCAGCTATACGATATCTCTAATGTCTATATCAGGACGATATCTCTAATATCTATATCAGAAGGATATCTCTAATGTCTATATCAGAACTGACATATATCTTTTTTAATATTATTTCTAATGTCATCAATATCAGAACGATTAATCTCTAATATCTATCAGGACAATGTGTGTGCATATTTGCATATTTGTGCGTGTGTATCTTGCTATCTTCCTTTCTTCTTAAGATGACTCCCTAACACACACACATACACTCATTCATGCTGTGTTTGTGTTTCAGATCTGGAACGACTACAAACTGAGCTGGGCCCCAGTAGAGTTTGATGGGATTGAGTTCATCAGAGTTCCATCCAACAAGATCTGGAGACCTGACATAGTGCTTTATAACAAGTGAGTCAGACATAGTGCTCTATAACAACCTGACATAGTGCTCTATAACAACCTGACATAGTGGTCTATAACAACCTGACATTGTACTCTATAACAACATGACATAGTGTTCTATAACAAAACCTGACATAGTACTCTATAACAACCTGACATAGTACTCTATAACAACATGACATTGTACTCTATAACAACCTGACATAGTACTCTATAACAACCTGACATTGTACTCTATAACAACCTAACATAGTACTCTATAACAACAGGACATAGTGCTCTATAACAACCTGGCATAGTGCTGTATAACAACCTGGCATGAGTGCTGTATAACAACCTGGCATAGTGCTGTATAACAACCTGGCATAGTGCTGTATAACAACCTGACATAGTGCTCTATACAGCCTGACATAGTGCTCTATAACAACCTGACATAGTGCTCTATAATAACCCTGACATAATACTCTATAACAACCTGGCATAGTGCTGTATAACAGCCTGACATAGTACTCTATAACAACATTTCATAGTGCTCTAGAACAATCTGGCATAGTGTTCTCTAACAACCTGGCATAGTGCTGTATAACAACCTGACATTGTACTCTATAACAACCTGACATAGTGCTCTATAACAACATGAGATAGTGCTCTCTAACAACCTGACATAGTGCTCTCTAACAACCTGACATAGTGCTCTCTAACAACATGACATAGTGCTCTATAACAACATGACATAGTGCTGTAACAAGTGAGTCGTGACTTAGTGTTTTATAACAAGTGATTTTGCCATGTCACTTAGCAGATATTTTTTCTGTGAGAGCAGTCATTTTTTAGTATGTGTATGAGATCAATGTGGATATTGAACTGACAAACTTGGTGTTGCTCTTATCAACTGAGACACACAGGACCAAGTACTAAAGTAGGTGCTGAACTGAACTGTTTGTGAAGAGAGATTTTAAAGACATTTATACAAACTATTTCCATTTTCTATGGGTTTAATTTTCGATTAATTTCATATCCTTATTATTTTTATTTGCTTTTATTCCAATATACAATGCAAAATATTAACATTAAAATGCCCTTATCACAAAGGAAAGCTCTTCTCATAGTGTAACAACAATATCCTCCTCACTTCCATTGTTTCTTTCTTTCTGATCTCTCACCTTCCCCAGTCTCTATGGGGTGCCACAGGGTTCAATTCTCAGGCCGACTCTTTTCTCTGTATATATCAATGATGTTGCTCTTGCTGCGGACGATTCCCTGATCCACCTCTACGCAGATGACACCATTCTGTATACCTCTGGCCCTTCCTTGGACACTGTACTATCTAACCTCCAAACAAGCTTCAATGCCATACAACACTCCTTCCGTGGCCTCCAATTGCTCTTAAACGCTAGTAAAACTAAATGCATGCTCTTCAACCGTTCGCTGCCTGCACCCGCACGCCCGACTAGCATCACCACCCTGGATGGTTCCGACCTAGAATATGTGGACATCTATAAGTATCTAGGTGTCTGGCTAGACTGTAAACTCTCCTTCCAGACTCATATCAAACATCTAAAATCAAATCTAGACTCGGCTTTCTATTTCGCAACAAAGCCTCCTTCACTCACGCCACCAAACTTACCCTAGTAAAACTGACTATCCTAACGATCCTCGACTTCGGCGATGTCATCTACAAAATAGCTTCCAATACTCTACTCAGCAAACTGGATGCAGTTTATCACAGTGCCATCCATTTTGTTACTAAAGCACCTTATACCACCCACCACTGCAACCTGTATGCTCTAGTCGGCTGGCCCTCGCTACATATTTGTCACCAGACCCACTGGCTCCAGGTCATCAACAAGTCCATGCTAGGTAAAGCTCCGCCTTATCTCAGTTCACTGGTCACGATGGCAACACCCACCCGTAGCACGCGCTCCAGCAGATGTATCTCACTGATCCTCCTAAAGCCAACACCTCATTTGGCCGCCTTTCCTTCCAGTTCTCTGCTGCCTGTGACTGGAGCGAATTGCAAAAATCGCTGAAGTTGGAGACTTTTATCTCCTCACCTACTTTAAACATCTGCTATCTGAGCAGCTAACCGATCACTGCAGCTAGCCCATTGTAAATAGCCCACCCAATTTACCTACCTCATCCCCATACTGTTTTTCTTTATTTACTTTTCTGCTCTTTTGCACACCAGTATCTCTCCCTGTACATGACCATCTGATCATTTATCACTCCAGTGTTAATCTGCTAAATTGTAATTATTCGCCTACCTCCTCATGCCTTTTTGCACACAATGTATATAGACTCTTTCTTTTTTTTCTCTACTGTGTTATTGACTTATTATTTAGTTATTTAGTTATTGACATGTTTACTCCATGTGTAACTCTGTGTTGTTGTCTGTTCACACTGCTATGCTTTATCTTGGCCAGGTCGCAGTTGTAAATGAGAACTTGTTCTCAACTAGCCTACCCAGTTAAATAAAGGTGACATAAAATAAATCTCCCTCTTCCTCTCTCTCCAACACAACTCTTTCCTCTCTCTCCACTTCAGTGCTGTAGGAGACTTCCTGGTTGAAGATAAGACCAAAGCTCTGTTGAAGTTTGACAGTACAGTCACCTGGTTCCCACCATCTTTAAGTCCTCCTGCCCCATGGACATCACCTACTTCCCCTTTGACTACCAGAACTGCTCCATGAAGTTTGGCTCCTGGACCTACGACAAGGCCAAGATCGACCTGGTGCTCATTGGGTCAAAGGTTAGAAAAATATTTGCACATCCATTTTCTGATACACCATTTTGTGGTATAGAGCTATAAAATAATTATGGGTAGTGTTGAAATCTTTGTTGGTTTTTTTACCCCTTTTTCTCCCCAATGTTGTGGTATCCTATTGGTAGTTACAGTCTTGTCCAGTGTTCAATACTTGACTATTGTAAGTCCTTTAATCTAAATCTCAGTCACTGAATCCATTCTTTAGAATTGTGTAATCCAACCAAGATGAATGCATGTTTATGAAATAACTACTCAGAATCAAGCTCTCAATTAACCCGATGTCACCTACCTCAGGTCAACCTCAAAGACTTCTGGGAGAGCGGCGAGTGGGAGATCATCGATGCTCCGGGCTACAAGCACGACATCAAGTACAACTGTTGCGAGGAGATCTACCCAGACATCACCTACTCCTTCTACATCAGACGCCTGCCTCTCTTCTACACCATCAACCTCATCATCCCCTGTCTCCTCATCTCTTTTTTAACAGTCCTGGTCTTCTACCTGCCCTCCGACTGTGGAGAGAAGGTACGGTGCCTGCAGGAAGTGTCCACACCCCTTGGACTTTACCACATCTTGTTGTGTTGACTGTGTTGACCATCTTTGTGGTCATGTCTGTTGTCATGTTGTTGTGTTACAATCTATTTTCCATTATCTCCAGCAACAAACCAGCATCTACACTATATAGTATGTGAAAACTGACATTTTATATTTTATACAATCTGCAGTCAAAGAAATTAAACAAATCACAAATTATGAATTGCTACAAATTATAAAATGAAGATCTTGTTGAAATTGTCCTTAAAAAATTACACATTTTCTACTTATTTGAAATGTTTTTTTCATTTTTTATTAATCATTAACATTTGTTCGAATTCAAATTCTCTTTTGACTTTGACAATAAAAAATAACTTCCTGTCAAAGTCAGTGACAAGGAGATCTCAATGAAATGCGTTTGAATTCCAGGTTGAGACACAACAAAATGTGGAAAAAGTCCAAGGGGATGAATACTTCCTATAGGCACCGTAATAATGCTAAAGCATGTTGCTATAGTAATGAAGTAGGGTCCGCCCTCAAATCCACCAACACAGGGTCATGTGTCGGAGAAACTGAGTGTGCAGACCCTACTTCACATAACTACTGTAAGTTGCTATCGATAAAAGTGTCTGCTACATATGTTACATTATTATATAGAACTACTCGTTTTATTATATTATATTCAATCAATAAGGCATGAGGGGGTGTGGTATATGGCCAATATACCACGGCTAAGGCCGTGCTATATTAGCCATATTGTGTGTGTAGTGTACATGTACATGCAATGGGAATGAAATAATAATTCCTTCCTCCTAGGTCAATAAACAACACATGCTGGACCTTTTACAGCGTTCATCTTTCTCTCCCTCTCTCTCTCTCTCTCTCTCTCTCTCTCTCTCTCCCTCCTCTCTCTCTCCCTCTCTCTCCTCTCTCTCCTCTCTCTCCCTCCTCTCTCTCTCCCTCCCTCTCTCTCTCTCCCTCCTCTCTCTCTCTCTCTCTCTCTCTCTCTCTCTCTCTCTCTTTCTCTCTTTCTCTCTTTCTCTCTCTTTCTCTCTCTTTCTCTCTCTTTCTCTCTCTCTCTCTCTCTCTCTCTCTCTCCCTCACCCAACAGGTGACCCTCTGTATCTCTGTCCTCCTCTCCCTCACTGTGTTCCTTCTGGTGATCACTGAGACCATCCCGTCCACCTCCCTGGTCATCCCCCTCATCGGGAGTACCTCCTCTTCACTATGATCTTCGTCACCCTCTCCATCGTCATCACCGTGTTCGTCTTGAACGTCCACTATCGTACACCAATGACCCACACCATGCCGGGCTGGGTCAGGTCCGTCTTCCTCAGGTAAGAGAGAGAATTAGCTCAACTCGTATCTCAACTGTTAGCTCAACTGTTAGCTCAACTCTTAGACCAACTCTCAGCCCAACTCTCAGCCCAACTCTCAGCCCAACTCTCAGCCCAACTCTCAGCCTAACTCTTAGCACAACTCTCAGCCCAACTCTCAGCCCAACTCTCAGCCCAACTCTTAGCCCAACTCTTAGCACAACTCTCAGCCCAACTCTCAGCCCAACTCTTAGCCCAACTCTCAGCCCAACTCTCCAGCCCAACTCAGCCCAACTTAGCCCACAGACCTCTTAGCCCAACTCTCTTAGCACAACTCTCAGCCCAACTCTCAGCCCAACTCTCAGCCCAACTCTCAGCCCAACTCTCAGCCCAACTCTTAGCCCAACTCTCAGCCAACTCTTAGCCCAACTCTCAGCCCAAGTCTTCAGCCCAACTCTTGGCACCCAACTCTAACTCAGACCAACTCTCTGAACAACTCTCGGACCAACTCTTGGCCCAACTCTCAGACCCGGCTCTCAGACCAACTCTTAGCCCAACTCTCAGACCAAGTCTTAGCCCAACTCTCAGACCAAGTCTTAGCCCAACTCTCAGACCAA
>NW_027012289.1:0-19982 GCF_036934945.1 Oncorhynchus masou masou
CCTCCACCATCATCAGAGACTCTCTACCTCTCCTCCACCATCATCAGAGACCTCTCTCTACCTCTCCTCCACCATCATCAGAGACCTCTCTCTACCTCTCCTCCACCATCATCAGAGACCTCTCTACCTCTCCTCCACCATCATCAGAGACCTCTCTCTACCTCTCCTCCACCATCATCAGAGACCTCTCTACCTCTCCTCCACCATCATCAGAGACCTCTCTCTACCTCTCCTCCACCATCATCAGAGACCTCTCCACCATCATCAGAGACCTCTCTCTACCTCTCCACCATCATCAGAGACATCTCTCTCTACCTCTCCTCCACCATCATCAGAGACCACTTCTCCTCCACCATCAGAGACCTCTCTCTACCCTCCTCCACCATCATCAGAGACCTCTCTCTACTCCTCCACCATCATCAGAGACCTCTCTCTACCTCTCCTCCACCATCATCAGAGACCTCTCTCTACCTCTCCTCCACCATCTCCTCCACCATCATCAGAGACCTCTCTCTACCTCTCCTCCACCATCATCAGACCTCTCTCTACATCTCCTCCACCATCATCTCTCTACTCTCTCCTCCACCATCATCAGAGACCTCTCTCTCTACCTCAGAGACCTCCTCCACCATCATCAGAGACCTCTCTCTACCTCTCCACCACCATCATCAGAGACCTCTCTCAGAGACCTACCTCTCCTCCACCATCATCAGAGACCTCTCTCTACCTCTCCTCCACCATCATCAGAGACCTCCTCTCTACCCTCCTCCACCATCATCAGAGACCTCTCTCTACCTCTCCTCCACCATCATCAGAGACCTCTCTCTACCTCTCCTCCACCATCATCAGAGACCTCTCTCTACCTCTCCACCACCATCATCAGAGACCTCTCTCTACCTCTCCTCCACCATCATCAGAGACCTCTCAGTAGCGCTCCTCCACCATCATCAGAGACCTCTCTCTACCTCTCCTCCACCATCATCAGAGACCTCTCTCTACCTCTCCTCCACCATCATTAGAGACCTCTCTCTACCTCTCCTCCACCATCATCAGAGACCTCCTCTCCTCCACCATCATCAGAGACCTCTCTCTACCTCTCCTCCACCATCATCAGAGACCTCTCTCTAACTCTCCTCCACCATCATCAGAGACTCTCTACCTCTCCTCCACCATCATCAGAGACCTCTCTCTACCTCTCCTCCACCATCATCAGAGACCTCTCTACTCTCCTCCACCATCATCAGAGACCTCTCTCTACCTCTCCTCCACCATCATCAGAGACCTCTCTCTACCTCTCCTCCACCATCATCAGAGACCTCTCTCTACTCCTCCACCATCATCAGAGACCTCTCTCTACCTCTCCTCCACCATCATCAGAGACCTCTCCTCCACCATCATCAGAGACTCTACCTCTCCTCCACCATCATCAGAGACCTCTCTCTACCTCTCCTCCACCATCATCAGAGACTCTCTACTCCTCCACCATCATCAGAGACCTCTCTCTACCTCTCCTCCACCATCATCAGAGACCTCTCTCCACCATCAACTCTCCTCCACCATCATCAGAGACCTCTCCTCCACCATCATCAGAGACCTCTCTCTCTCTCCTCCACCATCATCAGAGACCTCTCTCTACCTCTCCTCCACCATCATCAGAGACCTCTCTCTACCTCTCCTCCACCATCATCAGAGACTCTCTCCACCATCTCAGAGACCTACCTCCACCATCATCAGAGACCCTCCATCTCCTCCATCATCAGAGACCTCTCTCTACCTCTCCTCCACCATCATCAGAGACCTCTCTCTACCTCCTCCACCATCAGAGACCTCTCTACCTCTCCTCCACCATCATCAGAGACCTCTCTCTACCTCTCCTCCACCATCATCAGAGACCTCCTCCACCATCATCAGAGACTCTCTCTACCTCTCCTCCACCATCATCAGAGACCTCTCTACCTCTCCTCCACCATCATCAGAGACCTCTCTACCTCCTCCACCATCATCAGAGACCTCTCTCCTCTCCTCCACCATCATCAGAGACCTCTCTCTACCTCTCCTCCACCATCATCAGAGACCTCTCTCTACCTCTCCTCCACCATCATCAGAGACCTCTCTCTACCTCTCCTCCACCATCATCAGAGACCTCTCCTCTCTCCTCCACCATCATCAGAGACTCCTCCACCATCATCAGAGACCTCACTCTACCTCTCCTCCACCATCATCAGAGACCTCTCTCTACTCCTCCACCATCATCAGAGACCTCTCTACCTCTCCTCCACCATCATCAGAGACCTCTCTACCTCTCCTCCACCATCATCAGAGACCTCCTCTCTACCCTCCACCATCATCAGAGACCTCTCTCTACTCCTCCACCATCATCAGAGACCCTCTCTACCTCTCCTCCACCATCATCAGAGACTCTCTCTACCTCTCCTCCACCATCATCAGAGACCTCTCTCTACTCCTCCACCATCATCAGAGACTACTCCTCCACCATCATCAGAGACTCTACTCCTCCACCATCATCAGAGACCTCTCTCTACCTCTCCTCCACCATCATCAGAGACCTCTCTCTACCTCTCCTCCACCATCATCAGAGACCTCTCTCTACCTCTCCTCCACCATCATCAGAGACCTCTCTCTACCTTTTCCTCTCCTCCATCCTTTTTCATATCTCTCTTCTTCTCTTTCATCCTCCATCTGATCACTCTTCCTCTCTTCATCTCTCCCATCCTCCTCCTGATCCCTCTCTTGCTCTCTCCCAGTGTTCCTGAGAGCTGAGTGTGTGTGTGTGTGCGTTACAGTACAGTACAGTGCAGAAGGCAGAATGTGTGGTGGCCCCAGGGCAGAGATGACCTGCTGGAATGAGAGGGAACAGAGCCTGGGCGTTCCTCTCCAAATGCACTATTAAACCTCCCATCCTCCTCCTGCAGTACACAATGAGCTCATCTTAATTCAGGTCAGATGCAGACATGTGTGGTCCAGGGCTCTCTCTATCTCTCTCTCTCTCTCTCTCTCTCTCTCTCTCTCTCTCTCTCTCTCTCTCTGTCTCTCTCTCTCTCTCTCTCTCTCTCTCTCTCTCTCTCTCTCTCTCTCTCTCTACACGTTTAATCTCCCTCTCTACTGTACATTCTAAGGTCAGGTCACACAACACAGTGGTTCATCCATCCATGTCCTGCTGCCAAGCAGATGGTGAGGGCATGGCATGGGTAGGCAGGGTCAGGAGGTCAAATCAGCCCATGCATTGTCTACATCCCAAATGGCACCCTATCCCTATATAGTTTACTAATTTAAGGCTCTGCTCAAAAGTAGTACTCCTTCCCCTGGTCTGGTCTCAGGGTGGACCTCCCTCCCCTGGTCTGGTCTCCCTCCCCTGGCCTGGTCTCAGGGTGGACCTCCCTCCCCTGGTCTGGTCTCAGGGTGGACCTCCCTCCCCTGGTCTGGTCTCAGGTTGGACGTCCCTCCCCTGGTCTGGTCTCAGGGTGGACCTCCCTCCCCTGGTCTGGTCTCCTTCCCCTGGCCTGGTCTCCCTCCCCTGGCCTGGTCTCCCTCCCCTGGTCTGGTCTCCCTCACCTGGTCTGGTCTCCCTCCCCTGGCCTGGTCTCAAGGTGGACCTCCCTCCCATGGTCTGGTCTCCCTCCCCTGGCCTGGTCTCAAGGTGGACCTCCCTCCCATGGTCTGGTCTCCCTCCCCTGGTCTGGATTCAAGGTGGACCTCCCTGGTCTGGTCTCAGGGTGGACCTCCCTCCCCTGGTCTGGTCTCCCTCCCCTGGTCTGGTCTCAGGGTGGACCTCCCTCCCCTGGCCTGGTCTCAGGGTGGATCTCTCTCCCCTGGCCTGGTCTCAGGGTGGATCTCTCTCCCCTGGCCTGGTCTCAAGGTGGACCTCCCTCCCCTGGCCTGGTCTCAGGGTGGATCTCTCTCCCCTGGCCTGGTCTCAGGGTGGATCTCTCCCTGGCCTGGTCTCAAGGTGGACCTCCCTCCCTGGCCTGGTCTCAGGGTGGATCTCTCTCCCCTGGCCTGGTCTCAGGGTGGATCTCTCTCCCCTGGTCTGGTCTCAGGGTGGACCTCCCTCCCCTGGCCTGGTCTCAGGGTGGACCTCCCTCCCCTGGTCTGGTCTCAGGGTGGACCTCCCTCCCCTGGCCTGGTCTCAGGGTGGATCTCTCTCCCCTGGCCTGGTCTCAAGGTGGACCTCCCTCCCCTGGTCTGGTCTCCTTCCCCTGGCCTGGTCTCCCTCCCCTGGTCTGGTCTCCCTCCCCTGGCCTGGTCTCAAGGTGGACCTCCCTCCCCTGGTCTGGTCTCCCTCCCCTGGCCTGGTCTCAAGGTGGACCTCCCTCCCATGGTCTGGTCTCCCTCCCCTGGTCTGGTCTCAAGGTGGACCTCCCTCCCCTGGTCTGGTCTCAGGGTGGACCTCCCTCCCCTGGTCTGGTCTCCCTCCCCTGGTCTGGATCTCCCTCGAATGGTCTGGACCTCCCTCCCCTGGCCTGGTCTCAAGGTGGACCTCCCTCCCTGGCCTGGTCTCCCTCCCCTGGTCTGGTCTCCCTCCCCTGGTCTGGTCTCCCTCCCCTGGCCTGGTCTCAAAGTGGACCTCCCTCCCCTGGTCTGGTCTCCCTCCCCTGGTCTGGTCTCCCTCCCCTTGCCTGGTCTCAAGGAGGACCTCCCTCCCATGGTCTGGTCTCCCTCCCCTGGTCTGGTCTCAAGGTGGATCTCCCTCCCCTGGTCTGGTCTCAAGGTGGATCTCCCTCCCCTGGTCTGGTCTCAGGGTGGACCTCCCTCCCCTGGTCTGGTCTCAGGGTGGACCTCCCTCCCCTGGTCTGGTCTCAGGGTGGACCTCCCTCCCCTGGTCTGGTCTCAGGGTGGACCTCCCTCCCCTGGTCTGGTCTCCCTCCCCTGGTCTGGATCTCCCTCCTACTTATCTCCCTGATTCTGTAAATGCAATCTAATTATCAACAATAATACAGGAAGTGTGGCTGAAGCTGCCAGGGGTCACAAGGTCAGATCCTGGCCAATGAAAACATGAGAAGAACCCCTGGTCGTTAGTTATTGTGACCGGACCTCCACTTCCCACTCCGACACCAACACACAATGGGCAGCAGGATAACAGTGGCTCGCGTTATATCTATAGATAGATGGAAAACAGTGTACAGTAGGAGTGTTGACCACACAAAGACTCTAGAAACCCGATTCTATTAGGATGAGGTCTATATGTCATTCTGGTGAATTCTATTTATTTAAAGCCACGCCCACTCTGTAAGATGTGTTTATTATTAAAGTGTTGGCCCGGCCCATCAATAAAAATGTAAACAATGGAGAAATATTCCACATCTTCCAGCTTTTTGGCACAACTGAAGTTGTAACAGGAAGGAAGAGGATTTCAGTTCACACATGATGAAGTCATCGTGAATCACTCTTCAAGCACTTAATAGTCCACAGTGTAAATGTAGCTTATCCCAGGCAGTGGTGTGATACAGACTTGTATAACACGGTTCTCCATTCATCTAAAGGTCAGGGATCATATAGGGATGACTAAAAACAACTAATACCAAATGTTACTTTATCCAGCTGGGCTTGTATGGATAAATAGAGACACACCTACTTCAGTGTTTCTAGATATTTTGCAATAAACACAAGATCATATTCCATGAAAAACCCAAAGAGTCAAAGCCTGATATATTGTCATAGTGTACCCTACAGCCTAGCGTGAGACTGATGAAAACGTTTGGGTCATAGTGTACCCTACAGCCCAGCGTGAGACTGATGAAAACGTTTGGGTCATAGTGTACCCTACAGCCCAGCGTGAGACTGATGAAAACGTTTGGGTCATAGTGTACCCTACAGCCTAGCGTGAGACTGATGAAAACGTTTGGGTCATAGTGTACCCTACAGCCCAGCGTGAGACTGATGAAAACGTTTGGGTCATAGTGTACCCTACAGCCCAGCAGACGTGAGACTGATGAATGAAAACGTTTGGGTCATAGTGTACCCTACAGCCCAGCGTGAGACTGATGAAAATGTTTGGGTCATAGTGTACCCTACAGCCGTGAGACTGAGCGTACAGAGCGTGAGACTGATGAAAACGTTTGGGTCATAGTGTACCCTACAGCCCAGCGTGAGACTGATGAAAACGTTTGGGTCATAGTGTACCCTACAGCCCAGCGTGAGACTGATGAAAACGTTTGGGTCATAGTGTACCCTACAGCCCAGCGTGAGACTGATGAAAACGTTTGGGTCATAGTGTACCCTACAGCCCAGCGTGAGACTGATGAAAACGTTTGGGTCATAGTGTACCCTACAGCCCAGCGTGAGACTGATGAAAACGTTTGGGTCATAGTGTACCCTACAGCCCAGAGTGAGACTGATGAAAACGTTTGGGTCATAGTGTACCCTACATCCCAGCGTGAGACTGATGAAACGTTTGGGTCATAGTGTGCCCTACAGCCCAGCGTGAGACTGATTTGGGTCATAGTGTACCCTACAGCCCAGCGTGAGACTGATGAAAACGTTTGGGTCATAGTGTACCCTACAGCCCAGCGTGAGACTGATGAAAACGTTTGGGTCATAGTGTACCCTACAGCCCAGCGTGAGACTGATGAAAACGTTTGGGTCATAGTGTACCCTACAGCCCAGCGTGAGACTGATGAAAACGTTTGGGTCATAGTGTACCCTACAGCCCAGCGTGAGACTGATGAAAACGTTTGGGTCATAGTGTACCCTACAGCCCAGCGTGAGACTGATGAAAACGTTTGGGTCATAGTGTACCCTACAGCCCAGCGTGAGACTGATGAAAACGTTTGGGTCATAGTGTACCCTACAGCCCAGCGTGAGACTGATGAAAACGTTTGGGTCATAGTGTACCCTACAGCCCAGCGTGAGACTGATGAAAACGTTTGGGTCATAGTGTACCCTACAGCCCACGTGAGACTGATGAAAACGTTTGGGTCATGAGACTGAGACTGATGAAAACGTTTGGGTCATAGTGTACCCTACAGCCCAGCGTGAGACTGATGAAAACGTTTGGGTCATAGTGTACCCTACAGCCCAGCGTGAGACTGATGAAAACGTTTGGGTCATAGTGTACCCTACAGCCGTGAGACTGAGCGTGAGACTGATGAAAACGTTTGGGTCATAGTGTACCCTACAGCCCAGAGTGAGACTGATGAAAACGTTTGGGTCATAGTGTACCCTACAGCCCAGCGTGAGACTGATGAAAACGTTTGGGTCATAGTGTACCCTACAGCCCAGCGTGAGACTGATGAAAACGTTTGGGTCATAGTGTACCCTACAGCCCAGCGTGAGACTGATGAAAACGTTTGGGTCATAGTGTACAGCCCCGTGAGACTGATGAAAACGTTTGGGTCAGTGTACCCTACAGCCCAGTGAGACTGATGAAAACGTTTGGGTCATAGTGTACCCTACAGCCCAGCGTGAGACTGATGAAAACGTTTGGGTCATAGTGTACCCTACAGCCCAGCGTGAGACTGATGAAAACGTTTGGGTCATAGTGTACCCTACAGCCCAGCGTGAGACTGATGAAAACGTTTGGGTCATAGTGTACCCTACAGCCCAGCGTGAGACTGATGAAAACGTTTGGGTCATAGTGTACCCTACAGCCCAGCGTGAGACTGATGAAAACGTTTGGGTCATAGTGTACCCTACAGCCCAGCGTGAGACTGATGAAAACGTTTGGGTCATAGTGTACCCTACAGCCCAGCGTGAGACTGATGAAAACGTTTGGGTCATAGTGTACCCTACAGCCCAGCGTGAGACTGATGAAAACGTTTGGGTCATAGTGTACCCTACAGCCCAGCGTGAGACTGATGAAAACGTTTGGGTCATAGTGTACCCTACAGCCCGTGAGACTGATGAAAACGTTTGGGTCAGTACCCCCAGCGTGAGACTGATGAAAACGTTTGGGTCATAGTGTACCCTACAGCCCAGCGTGAGACTGATGAAAACGTTTGGGTCATAGTGTACCCTACAGCCCAGCGTGAGACTGATGAAAACGTTTGGGTCATAGTGTACCCTACAGCCTAGCGTGAGACTGATGAAAACGTTTGGGTCATAGTGTACCCTACAGCCCAGCGTGAGACTGATGAAAACGTTTGGGTCATAGTGTACCCTACAGCCCAGCGTGAGACTGATGAAAACGTTTGGGTCATAGTGTACCCTACAGCCCAGCGTGAGACTGATGAAAACGTTTGGGTCATAGTGTACCCTACAGCCCAGCGTGAGACTGATGAAAACGTTTGGGTCATAGTGTACCCTACAGCCCAGCGTGAGACTGATGAAAACGTTTGGGTCATAGTGTACCCTACAGCCCAGCGTGAGACTGATGAAAACGTTTGGGTCATAGTGTACCCTACAGCCCAGCGTGAGACTGATGAAAACGTTTGGGTCATAGTGTACCCTACAGCCTAGCGTGAGACTGATGAAAACGTTTGGGTCATAGTGTACCCTACACCCTGATGAAAACGTTGGGTCAGTACCCTACCCAGCGTGAGACTGATGAAAACGTTTGGGTCATAGTGTACCCTACAGCCCAGCGTGAGACTGATGAAAACGTTTGGGTCATAGTGTACCCTACAGCCCAGCGTGAGACTGATGAAAACGTTTGGGTCATAGTGTACCCTACAGCCCAGCGTGAGACTGATGAAAACGTTTGGGTCATAGTGTACCCTACAGCCCAGCGTGAGACTGACTGATGAAAGACTGATTTGGGTCATAGTGTACCCTACAGCCCAGCGTGAGACTGATGAAAACGTTTGGGTCATAGTGTACCCTACAGCCCAGCGTGAGACTGATGAAAACGTTTGGGTCATAGTGTACCCTACAGCCCAGCGTGAGACTGATGAAAACGTTTGGGTCATAGTGTACCCTACAGCCCAGCGTGAGACTGATGAAAACGTTTGGGTCATAGTGTACCCTACAGCCCAGCGTGAGACTGATGAAAACGTTTGGGTCATAGTGTACCCTACAGCCCAGCGTGAGACTGATGAAAACGTTTGGGTCATAGTGTACCCTACAGCCCAGCGTGAGACTGATGAAAACGTTTGGGTCATAGTGTACCCTACAGCCCAGCGTGAGACTGATGAAAACGTTTGGGTCATAGTGTACCCTACAGCCCAGCGTGAGACTGATGAAAACGTTTGGGTCATAGTGTACCCTACAGCCCAGCGTGAGACTGATGAAAACGTTTGGGTCATAGTGTACCCTACAGCCCAGCGTGAGACTGATGAAAACGTTTGGGTCATAGTGTACCCTACAGCCCAGCGTGAGACTGATGAAAACGTTTGGGTCATAGTGTACCCTACAGCCCAGCGTGAGACTGATGAAAACGTTTGGGTCATAGTGTACCCTACAGCCCAGCGTGAGACTGATGAAAACGTTTGGGTCATAGTGTACCCTACAGCCCAGCGTGAGACTGATGAAAACGTTTGGGTCATAGTGTACCCTACAGCCCAGCGTGAGACTGATGAAAACGTTTGGGTCATAGTGTACCCTACAGCCCAGCGTGAGACTGATGAAAACGTTTGGGTCATAGTGTACCCTACAGCCCAGCGTGAGACTGATGAAAACGTTTGGGTCATAGTGCCCAGCGTGAGACTGATGAAAACGTTTGGGTCATAGTGTACCCTACCCTACAGCCCAGCGTGAGACTGATGAAAACGTTTGGGTCATAGTGTACCCTACAGCCCAGCGTGAGACTGATGAAAACGTTTGGGTCATAGTGTACCCTACAGCCCAGCGTGAGACTGATGAAAACGTTTGGGTCATAGTGTACCCTACAGCCCAGCGTGAGACTGATGAAAACGTTTGGGTCATAGTGTACCCTACAGCCCAGCGTGAGACTGATGAAAACGTTTGGGTCATAGTGTACCCTACAGCCCAGCGTGAGACTGATGAAAACGTTTGGGTCATAGTGTACCCTACAGCCCAGCGTGAGACTGATGAAAACGTTTGGGTCATAGTGTACCCTACAGCCCAGCGTGAGACTGATGAAAACGTTTGGGTCATAGTGTACCCTACAGCCCAGCGTGAGACTGATGAAAACGTTTGGGTCATAGTGTACCCTACAGCCCAGCGTGAGACTGATGAAAACGTTTGGGTCATAGTGTACCCTACAGCCCAGCGTGAGACTGATGAAAACGTTTGGGTCATAGTGTACCCTACAGCCCAGCGTGAGACTGATGAAAACGTTTGGGTCATAGTGTACCCTACAGCCCAGCGTGAGACTGATGAAAACGTTTGGGTCATAGTGTACCCTACAGCCCAGCGTGAGACTGATGAAAACGTTTGGGTCATAGTGTACCCTACAGCCCAGCGTGAGACTGATGAAAACGTTTGGGTCATAGTGTACCCTACAGCCCAGCGTGAGACTGATGAAAACGTTTGGGTCATAGTGTACCCTACAGCCCAGCGTGAGACTGATGAAAACGTTTGGGTCATAGTGTACCCTACAGCCCAGCGTGAGACTGATGAAAACGTTTGGGTCATAGTGTACCCTACAGCCCAGCGTGAGACTGATGAAAACGTTTGGGTCATAGTGTACCCTACAGCCCAGCGTGAGACTGATGAAAACGTTTGGGTCATAGTGTACCCTACAGCCCAGCGTGAGACTGATGAAAACGTTTGGGTCATAGTGTACCCTACAGCCCAGCGTGAGACTGATGAAAACGTTTGGGTCATAGTGTACCCTACAGCCCAGCGTGAGACTGATGAAAACGTTTGGGTCATAGTGTACCCTACAGCCCAGCGTGAGACTGATGAAAACGTTTGGGTCATAGTGTTACAGAGTGAGACTGATGAAAACGTTTGGGTCATAGTGTACCCTACAGCCCAGCGTGAGACTGATGAAAACGTTTGGGTCATAGTGTACCCTACAGCCCAGCGTGAGACTGATGAAAACGTTTGGGTCATAGTGTACCCTACAGCCCAGCGTGAGACTGATGAAAACGTTTGGGTCATAGTGTACCCTACAGCCCAGCGTGAGACTGATGAAAACGTTTGGGTCATAGTGTACCCTACAGCCCAGCGTGAGACTGATGAAAACGTTTGGGTCATAGACTGATGAAAACGTTTGGGTCATAGTGTACCCTACAGCCCAGCGTGAGACTGATGAAAACAGCCCAGCGTGAGACTGATGAAAACGTTTGGGTCATAGTGTACCCTACAGCCCAGCGTGAGACTGATGAAAACGTTTGGGTCATAGTGTACCCTACAGCCCAGCGTGAGACTGATGAAAACGTTTGGGTCATAGTGTACCCTACAGCCCAGAGTGAGACTGATGAAAACGTTTGGGTCATAGTGTACCCTAAAGCCCAGCGTGAGACTGATGAAAACGTTTGGGTCATAGTGTACCCTACAGCTCAGCGTGAGACTGATGAAAACGTTTGGGTCATAGTGTACCCTACAGCCCAGCGTGAGACTGATGAAAACGTTTGGGTCATAGTGTTACAGCCTAGCGTGAGACTGATGAAAACATTTGGGGCAATTTCAGTGATGAACTTCCCTTCTAGAAACAGGCTGACCACAAGATGCTGCAGGCTGATGTGAACATAAAGGTGTGAAATTAAATATGTATCTGAAACGACATTTGAAAAAAAAAGCTCTGAGTCATTTTCTTCACTGCTCTTCCGTTCGTGTCGCTCCAAGTTTCACTTCGCTGAGCTGCGTACCTGCTGATAAACCAGTTCCGTTTCTATGAGAGAAACAATACACAGCCCTTTCTTTTGATGTGCTACTCATCTCACCATGCGCTTACTATCCACATTTGACCTCAACAGACCAACTATGCATTTAGAGAAATAAAAAGCAGAAATGTCACCTCTGATATTCTACTGCGCTTCAAAAAGATGTCTGTCATAAATATGGAATGGCAAGTTCCAAACGTCAACAAGAGAAACAGTCATCCTTTACTTTTCATGACTGGAGGTCAAGGGGATATCTCACACACTACTTCTCTCTATTAAAGAGTCCAGTGTGTCGCTGTGTGCGTTTCTGTGTCTCTGTGTGTGTGTGTGTGTGTGTGTGTGTGTGTGTGTGTGTGTGTGTGTGTGTGTGTGTGTGTGTGTGTGTGTGTGTGTGTGTGTGTCTCTGAGTCTCTGAGTCTCTGTGTGTGTCTGTGTGTGTGTGTCTGTGTGTGTGTGTGTGTGTGTGTGTGTGTGTGTGTGTGTGTGTGTGTGTGTGTGTGTGTGTGTGTGTGTGTGTGTGTGTGTGTGTGTCTCTGAGTCTCTGAGTCTCTGTGTGTGTCTGTGTGTGTGTGTGTCTGTGTGTGTGTGTGTGTGTGTGTGTGTGTGTGTGGTGTGTGTGTGTGTGTGTGTGTGTGTGTGTGTGTGTGTGTGTGTGTGTGTGTGTGTGTCTCTGAGTCTCTGTGTCTCTGAGTCTCTGTGTGTGTCTGTGTGTGTGTCTGTGTGTGTGTGTCTCTGAGTCTCTGAGTTTCTGTGTGTGTGTGTCTGAGTCTCTGTGTCTCTGAGTCTGTGTCTGTGTCTCTGAGTCTCTGTGTCTCTGAGTCTCTGTGTCTCTGAGTCTCTGAGTCTCTGTGTCTCTGAGTCTCTGTGTGTGTGTGTGTGTGTCTCTGTGTCTCTGAGCCTCTGTGTGTGTGTGTGTGTGTGTCTCTGAGTCTCTGTGTGTGTGTGTGTGTGTCTCTCTGAGTCTCTGTGTCTCTGAGTCTCTGTGTGTGTGTGTGTCTCTGAGTCTGTGTGTGTGTGTGTGTGTGTGTGTGTGTGTGTGTGTGTGTGTGTGTGTGTGTGTGTGTGTGTGTGTGTGTGTCTCTGTGTCTCTGAGTCTCTGTGTGTGTGTGTGTGTGTGTGTGTCTCTGTGTCTCTGAGTCTCTGTGTCTCTGAGTCTGTGTGTGTGTTTGTCTCTGTGTCTCTGTGTCTCTGAGTCTCTGTGTGTGTGTCTCTGTGTCTCTGAGTCTCTGTGTGTGTTTGTGTGTGTGTCTCTGTGTCTCTGAGTCTCTGTCTGTGTTTGTGTGTGTGTCTCTGAGTCTCTGAGTCTCTGTGTGTGTGTGCACTAATAATAACAGGTTACTTTGATAACAACATGATCCCAGGTGAAGATTTGTTTTATGCCAGTGTGCTGCAATAACTTCTCACAACTTCTGGGAGGTGTTTCACAATTAGTTATCATTCCAAACCAATAACAGTCAGTTAGCTTATTGGTTAAAGAATAGTTTTTGCTTTGAATTAATCAGTTTAAAATAGATAAAAGACAATTTGACTGTGAATATCAGTATGGAAAGCAAAAAAACATACAGGGATAATATAACCAACTAGCTATGATTACAGTCAAATACAACCTTAAACAATAAGCACTTGTCTGTACCAGCTTGCATTCCTGGATACGGAACAATACCACTGGAAAGATTCCTATGTATTATAAATAGGAGGTTAATTGATGACTGAACCCAATACCACATCTGAAATCAGAGCTGATTGAGAAGCCAGTTGTTGTCAGGTTCACTGAGCCGCATGCCTGGTGAAGTTCATTAGGTTTCAATCATGATGTAACCTACTCATCCAGACGTTTGGATGTTGTTGCCAGTGCTGTTGTGCCCCGCCCGTCCCCGTCCCCACACGCACCTCCCTTTTCTGTGAGTCCAACGGTTCAGGTTCTACTACAACATTGTATCTATCTTGGTTGAACAGCTATGTCGAACACATGTAGTGCTGACAAACGGCAGAGAGCATTCAGAAATCCGTCGGACACCCCTTTGTATGATATTGTAAAGTGGCTGTTCCACTAGATGTCATAAGGTGAATTCACCAATTTGTAAGTCGCTCTGGATAAGAGCGTCTGCCAAATGACTTAAATGTAATGTAAATGTATAATGATATGATGGTCATGACATTAAGATCTTTTTTCTGAACGCCTGGTTTTAACACTGGCTTGTGTCAGTGTTGTTCTCGAAGGTTTGTGTTCAAGGACTCTCCTGTCGGAGAGGGAGAGGGAGAGGGAGAGGGAGAGGGAGAGAGAGACAGACAGACAGACAGACAGACAGACAGACAGACTGACAGACAGACAGACAGAGGGAGAGGAGAGAGAGAGACGCAGGGGGAGGGAGGGAGGGAGGGAGGGAGGGAGGGAGGGAGGGAGGGAGGGAGGGAGGGGAGGGAGGGAGGGAGGGAGACGTTGTCCTACTCACGTTTCATAGCTGCAGGCCCAGCTCAAACCTAAAGTAAATTGACTTGAGGAAAGCCAATCTTAATTGATTCCAAGCCTCAAAGCTCTTTAGTAAACATTGTGGAGCAATGAAAACAACTTGTTATCCTAATTCATTGGACGCTCTACGCCTCGCGCTCAGCAGAGCCCAGGGCCCAGATGTGGGCCAGCCCAGCTGGGATTAGACTCATTCTGTACTGGCTGGTGATCTCTCTTCCTCTAGTCAAATCTCTGCTCTCTAAAGGAGAGCTGCAGTGTAAGAAGATCATTTCGGGATTAAAGCTTTGTAGGGCTCAGCAACAACAACAACAACAACAACAACAACAACAACAACAACAATATAGGACAAGGACCTGTTCAGGTTCAGGTTATATCTGAACCAGAATGTGGTTTCACAATCCTACAATGAAAAATACAGATTAATAACTAACTTGTGATATTTCCAACCAAATTTAGTGGCACATACAAGCTGACAGATACTGCACACGGCACAACGGGGAGTTTTCAGTGTGCAGCACCAGAGTGGAACCCCATTGACCTCCAGTACTTTGTTCTGTTGTGATGAACACTGGGTCTGTGTGTAACCACACCAGCATGTGTGTGGTTTAGCCTAGCTAGCAGAGCAGCAGCCGCTGTGGGGACAGGAAGTTCCTGTGGAGAGACCTCATGCATGGAGGCACGGATGGACAGAAGGATGGAAGTGCTAGTTGGCCCTAACGGTTTCCGGTGTTCCACTATGTTCCTCTGTAGAGGGGTTTCCTCAAGCCCCTTTTTCCTGCTGATGTTAACATTTCCAGCGCTCTCTTCCGCTCTCTCTCTCTCTGGGGGAATCAGCTCATCTCGAAACAAGTGTTTTCTAGTCATGTGATGTGGGTCCATGGTACTTGTTGTAAACAACAGGCTCCTGTCCTGCACCAGGGTCAGGGTAACCCCTCTCTGTCTCTTTCTGTCCCACGCTGTCAGTGCATGAGTCAGAGTGGCAGGGGTTTCCATGCTTCTCTCTTATAGCTTGGCCTCATTCATTCCCTTTTGCATCTAACATCATTCAATACTTCAGAAATAATGGATCAAGTCCCTTACCAAAGTAAATGTCCCAGGTTTCTTATAACCTTCTGAAACTGAAGGGTTTCTCAGTTACAGGTTTATAACCTTCTGAAACTGAAGGGTTTCTCAGTTACAGGTTTATAACCTTCTGAAACTGAAGGGTTTCTCAGTTACATGTTTCCTATAACCCTCTGAAACTGAAGGGTTTCTCAGTTACATGTTTCCTATAACCCTCTGAAACTGAAGGGTTTCTCAGTTACATGTTTCCTAAACGTTGGGTTTTTCCCCTACAGTAGATGTGTATTCATAAACTCTTTTTTCTTACTGTGTCTGACGTTGTTTCCATGTTAGGGTATTCCTGATGGTATTTGCTGTAAATATCCCTGAAACAGCTGCATTCTTCCTCCATCTGGCATCTCAGTGACCGTACTGACCACCATACAGACACCAAATGATTCCCCAGACTATGACCGCCACACCACAATGCACTGGCACGTTCAGAACAATCCCAAAACAGACACATCTAAAAACAGCCTGATCAGGCAATGCCATATAGAAGATACATTTAGCAGAGGCTTACGCCATAGCTGAGGTTTAACTGGTGAACCACCACAGACAGATGCTGGCACCAAGACCGCACTCAGTGAGCTGTATAAGGAAATAAGCTAACAGGAAACCACTCACCCAGAGGCGGCGCTTCTAGTGGCCGGAGACTTTAATGCAGGGAAACTTAAATCAGTTCTACCAAATCTCTATCAACATGTTAAATGTGCAACCAGAGGGAAAACAATTCTAGATCACCTGTACTCCACACACAGAGACGCGTACAAAGCTCTCCCTCGCCCTCCATTTGGTAAATCCGACCACAACTCTATCCTCCTGATTCCTGCTTACAAAAATTAAAGCAGGAAGCACCAGTGACTAGGTCTATAAAAAAGTGGTCAGATGAAGCAGATTGTAAACTACAGGATTGCTTTGCTTTCACAGACTGGAACATGTTCCGGGATTCTTCTGATGGCATTGAGGAACACACCACATCAGTCACTGGCTTTATCAATAAGTGCATTGAGGACGTTGTCACCACAGTGACTGTACGTACATACCCCAACCAGAAGCCATGGATTACAGGCAACATTCGCACTGAGCTAAAGGGTAGAGCTGCCGCTTTCAAAGTGCGGGACTCTAACCCGGAAGATTACAAGAAGTCCTGCTTTGCCGTCTACCATCAAACAGGCAAAGCGTCAATACAGGGCTAAGATTGAATCATACTACACTGGCTCCGACGCTCGTCGGATGTGGCAGGGCTTGCAAACTATTACAAACTACAAAGGGAAGCACAGCCGCGAGCTGCCCAGTGACACGAGCCTACCAGACGAGCTAATTCACTTTTATGCTCGCTTCAAGGCAAGCAACACTGAGGCATGCATGAAAGCATCAGCTGTTCCGGACGACTGTGTGATCACACGCTCCGTAGCCGACGTGAGTAAGACCTTTAAACAGGTAAACATACACAAGGCTGCGGAGCCAGACAGATTACCAGGGCGTCCCTGTACCCAAGAACACTAAGGCAACCTGCCTAAATGACTACAGACCCGTAGCACTCACGTCCGTAGCCATGAAGTGCTTTGAAAGGCTGATAATGGCTCACATCAACATAATTATCCCAGAAACCCTAGACCCACTCCAATTTGCATACCGCCCAAACAGATCCACAGATGATGCAATCTCTATTGCACTCCACTGCCCCCTTTCCCACCTGGACAAAAGGAACACCTATGTGAGAATGCTGTTCATTGACTACAGCTCAGCGTTCAACACCATAGTACCCTCAAAGCTCATCACCAAGCTAAGGATCCTGAGACTAAACACCTCCCTCTGCAACTGGATCCTGGACTTCCTGACAGGCTGCCCCCAGGGGGTGAGGGTAGGTAGCAACACATCTGCCACACTGATCCTCAACACTGGAGCTCCCCAGGGGTGCGTGCTCAGTCCCCTCCTGTACTCCCTGTTCACCCACAACTGCATGGCCAGGCACGACTCCAACACCATCATTTAGTTTGCTGACGACACAACAGTGATAGGCCTGATCACCAACAACAACGAGACAGCCTATAGGGAGGAGGTCAGAGACCTGGCTGGGTGGTGACAGAATAACAACTTATCCCTCAATGTAACCAAGACGAAGGAGATTATTGTGGACTATAGGAAAAGGAGCCCCGAGCACGTCCCCATTCTCATCGATGGGGCTGTCGTGGAGCAGGTTGAAAGGTTCAAATTCTTTGGTGTCCACATCAACAACAAACTAGATTGGTCCAAACACACCAAGACAGTCATGAAGAGGGCACGACAAAGCCTATTCCCCTCAGGACACTAAAAAGATTTGGCATGGGTCCTGAGATCCTCAAAAGGTTCTACAGCTACAACATCGAGAGCATCCTGACCGGTTGCATCACTGCCTGGTACGGCAATTGCTCGGCCTTCGACCGCAAGGCACTTCAGAGAGTAGTGTATACGGCCCAGTACATCACTTGGGCTAAGCTGCCTGCCATCCAGGACCTCTACACCAGGCGGTGTCAGAGGAAGGCCCTAAAAATTGTCAAAGACCCCAGCCACCCCAGTCATAGACTGTTCTCTCTACTGCCGCATGGCAAGCGGTACCGGAGTGCCAAGTCTAGGACAAAAAGGCTTCTCAACAGTTTTTACCCCCAAGCCATAAGACTCCTGAACAGGTAAACAAATGGTTACCCGGACAATTTGTATTGTGTTCCCCCCCTAACCCCTCTTTTACGCTGCTGGTACTCTCTATTTATCTTATATGCATAGTCACTTTAACTATACATTCATGTACATACTACCTAAATTGGCCCGACCAACCAGTGCTCCCGCACATTGGCTAACCGGGCTATCTGCATTGTGTCCCACCACCTGCCAACCCCACTTTTTACGCTACTGCTACTCTCTGTTCATAATATATGCACAGTCACTTTAACGATACCTACATGTACATACTACCTCAACAAGCCTGACTAACAGGTGTCTGTACATAGCCTTGCTACTCTTATTTTCAAATGTGTTTTTACTGTTGTTTTATTTCTTTACTTACCAACACACACACACACACACATACTTTTTCCCAGCACCATTGGTTAGAGCCTGTAAGTGAGCATTTCACTGTAACACCTGTTGTATTCGGCACACGTGACAAATAAACTTTGATTTGATTTGATTTGAACACGTGACACAAAACAGATGATTTTCTGATTATCTCAACCAAAACCCTTTGAAATGGATGAAACTGTACTATAGAATAAAGTTGACCAACTAAACGGTACTTTAGTTAATTAAGCTTATTGACAGAGACAATACACGCCGCTGAACCTTTCTGTAAATGTGCCATATTTAGCCAGCTGGCTGATGTTCAACTGTATTCCGTGAAAATGCTGAAGTGGTGAGTCTTCCTACCCATGCTCCTCCTCTCCAGCGAGGTGGGGAGTCTGATGACAGGTTAAGTCAGGTAAAACAGGCCTGTCTCTCTCAGCACAGCCTTATGTCTGTCTTTACTGACAGACAGTGATTTCTTCTCCTCCGAGTCAAGGGGATGTAATTCCAGCCCTGTCCTCTCCTGTACAAAGAGCCTGTATAGGGGTGTCAGTCAGGCTTACTGATGGCTCCCACATCCAATATTCACCAGGCCTGCGTCCGAAATGGCGCCCTATTCTCTATATAGTGCACTACTTCTGACCAGAGCCCAGTTGGAATAGTGTGCCATTTGGGACACAGCCCAGGTCTTCTTCCAACCAGTGGTAAAACTACACAGGCCTGACTGGACACAGGCTGGCTTAACACAGAGCTGCTTTAATAGAGCTGCCTTAACACAGAGCTGTTTTAACAGAGCTGCCTTAACACAGAGCTGCCTTAACACAGAGCTGCTTTAATAGAGCTGCCTTAACACAGAGCTGTTTTAACAGAGCTGCCTTAACACAGAGCTGCCTTAACACAGAGCTGTTTTAACAGAGCTGCCTTAACACAGAGCTGTTTTAACATAATGCTGGCTTAACACAATGCAGACTTAACACAGAGCTGCCTTAACACAATGCTGGCTTAACACAGAGCTGCCTTAACACATTGCTGGCTTAACACAGAGCTGCCTTAACACAATGCTGGGTTTAACACAGCGCTGCCTTAACACAATGCTGGCTTAACACAGAGCTGCCTTAACACAATGCTGGGTTTAACACAGCGCTGCCTTAACACAATGCTGCCTAAATACAATGCAGACTTAACACAGAGCTGCTTTAACACAATGCTGGCTTAACACAGAGCTGGCTTAACACAGAGCTGCTTTAATAGAGCTGCCTTAACACAGAGCTGTTTTAACAGAGCTGCCTTAACACAGAGCTGCCTTAACACAGAGCTGTTTTAACAGAGCTGCCTTAACACAGAGCTGTTTTAACATAATGCTGGCTTAACACAATGCAGACTTAACACAGAGCTGCCTTAACACAATGCTGGCTTAACACAGAGCTGCCTTAACACAATGCTGGCTTAACACAGAGCTGCCTTAACACAATGCTGGGTTTAACACAGCGCTGCCTTAGCACAATGCTGGCTTAACACAGAGCTGCCTTAACACAATGCTGGGTTTAACACAGCGCTGCCTTAACACAATGCTGCCTAAATACAATGCAGACTTAACACAGAGCTGCTTTAACACAATGCTGGCTTAACACAGAGCTGGCTTAACACAATGCTGGCTTAACACAATGCTGGCTTAACACAAT
>NW_027012290.1:0-19982 GCF_036934945.1 Oncorhynchus masou masou
ACCCCTTGTCTTACCAGATATACATAGACCACCGCCCCTTGTCTTACCAGATATACATAGACCACCGCCCCTTGTCTTACCAGATATACATAGACCACCGCCCCATGTCTTACCAAATATACATAGACCACCGCCCCTTGTCTTACCAGATATGCCATAGCCCACCACCCCTTGTCTTACCAGATATACATAGACCACCGCCCCTTGTCTTACCAGATATACATAGACCACCACCCCTTGTCTTACCAGATATACATAGACCACCGCCCCTTGTCTTACCAGATATACATAGACCACCACCCCTTGTCTTACCAGATATACATAGACCACCACCCCATGTCTTACCAGATATACATAGACCACCACCCCTTGTCTTACCAGATATACATAGACCACCACCCCTTGTCTTACCAAATATACATAGACCACCACCGCTTGTCTTACCAGATATACATAGACCACCACCGCTTGTCTTACCAAAGGCCGCTGTTCTATCCTGCCAAAAAGCGTAAAACCTGCCAGCTGTATGTTGTTCATGTCGTCGTTCAGCCATGACTCTGTGAAACATAAGATATTACCGTT
Organism: Oncorhynchus masou masou; assembly: GCF_036934945.1. Taxonomy (NCBI): domain Eukaryota; kingdom Metazoa; phylum Chordata; class Actinopteri; order Salmoniformes; family Salmonidae; genus Oncorhynchus; species Oncorhynchus masou. The sequence goes on from NW_027012290.1 coordinate 583, forward strand.
TTTAACGTCCCGTTGGTAGGATATAAGCGATCGTAGTTCGTCTATTTAATTATCGATTGATTGTACGTTGGCTAATAGAACCGATGGTAAAAGGTAGATTGCCGTCTCGGCGACAGATCCTTACAAGGCACCCGGACCTCCGTCTCTTTCTCCTGTGAATGACGGAGATGAGGGCCTTGTCGGGCGTCTGAAGTTAATCCTTCCCGTCCGACTCATTGAAGAAAAAGTATTTCTCCAGTACAGGGTGAGTAACCGCTGTCCTGAAATCTAGAAGCTATTTTCGGTCATAATAGCAGAAACGTTATGTATAAAATAAGTTAGAAATACCTAGAAAAAACATACAAAATCACGTAATTGATTACGGGATCGTAAAATGGCAGCCATCTCCTTCAGCGCCATTCTTCATATGATCTATTACATAATAAAACACTAACCCATATGATCTATTACATAATAAAACACAACTCAACCCATATGATCTATTACAAAATAAAAACCTACTCAACCCATATGATCTATAACATAATAAAACACTACTCAACCCATATGATCTATGACATAATAAAACACTACTCAACCCATATGATCTATAACATAATAAAACACTACTCAACCCATATGATCTATTACAAAATAAAAACCTACTCAACCCATATGATCTATAACATAATAAAACACTACTCAACCCATATGATCTATGACATAATAAAACACTACTCAACCCATATGATCTATGACATAATAAAACACTACTCAACCCATATGATCTATAACATAATAAAACACTACTCAACCCATATGATCTATAATATAATAAAACACTACTCAACCCATATGATCTATAACATAATAAAACACTACTCAATCCATATGATCGATTACATAATAAAAGTCTAATAAAACGTCTACAAATATGATGATGTCCATAGAGAATTCATGATGTGAATGAACAAGCCGTTTCAGAATTTGTAATATGGCTCTCTCTCTCTATATCTATATATATCTATACCCTGCTAGTAAAATTCCTTCTCTTGCTCCCCTCTCTATATACAGTGCCTTGCGAAAGTATTCGGCCCCCTTGAACTTTGCGACCTTTTGCCACATTTCAGGCTTCAAACATAAAGATATAAAACTGTATTTTTTTGTGAAGAATCAACAACAAGTGGGACACAATCATGAAGTGGAGCGACATTTGATTGGATATTTCAAACTTTTTAACAAATCAAAAACTGAAAAATTGGGCGTGCAAAATTGTTACAACACACCTCCAGGCTGTGTAAGGGCTATTGACCAAGAAGGAGAGTGATGGAGTGTTGCATCAGATAACCTGGCCTCCACAATCCCCGACCTCAACCAAATTGAGATGATTTGGGATGAGTCGGATCGCAGAGTGAAGGAAAAGTAGCCAACATGTTCTCAGCATATGTGGGAACTCCTTCAAGACTGGTTGGAAAAGCATTCCATGTGAAGCTGGTTGAGAGAATGCCAAGACGTGTGCAAAGCTGTCATCAAGGCAGAGGGGGGCTACTTTTGAAGAATTTAATATATATTGTTTGTTAAACACTTTCGGTTACTACCTGATTCCTTATGTTTATTCATAGTTTTGATGTCTTTACTGTTATTCTACAATGTAAAAGTAAAGAAAACCCCTTGAATGAGTTGGTGAATCCAACATTTTGACTGGTACTGTACATAAAATTCCATGGCAACAGCTCCAGTGGACATTCCATGCCAGTCAACATGCCAATTGCCGGCTCCCTCTGAGACATCTGGCATTTCTGTGTGACAAAACTGCACATTTTCGAGTGGCCTTTTATTGTCCCCAGCACAAGGTGCACTTGTGTAATGATAATGCTGTTTAATCAGCTTCTTGATATGCACACCTGTCAGGTGGATGGATTATCTTGGCAAAGAATACATGTTCAGTAACAGGGATGTAAATTGTGTACACTTTTGAGAGAAATACGTTTTTCAGTACATATGAAAAAATTCTGCAATCTTTTATTTCAGCTCATGAAGCAACACTTTACATGTTGCGTTTATATTTCTGTTCAGTGTAGTTTCTATCAGTTTTAGAGACATATGATGATGTCATAGTGAATCCATGTGAATGAACAAGCTCTTTCAGACTTTATAATATGGCTGTATATAAACTTACTATATATAGTTACTATCAGTATTTATAATGTGGCTGTATATAAACTTACTATATATAGTTACTATCCGTATTTATAATATGGCTGTATATAAACTTACTATATATAGTTACTATCAGTATTTATAATATGGCTGTATATAAACTTACTATATATAGTTACTATCCGTATTTATAATATGGCTGTATATAAACTTACTATATATAGTTACTATCAGTATTTATAATATGGCTGTATATAAACTTACTATATATAGTTACCATCAGCGCTAGTCAAAATGTTGAAAATCTGAACGTCTAAATTAGAAATAGGTCCTTTTAAACAGCATGTGTCGAACCCTTTCAACAACGGGGAGATGTTGCTGATGTGCTTTTGCCTCCAAATGTAAAAACAAAAACCCCCACAAAATGACTTCTTTAGTTATTTTATGTTTAAGGAAGTGTGTAAGTCACATTCTGTATCATACAGCTATGAAGGTTATATATTTAGAACCACCTGCTCGATTGGAATCCAGTGACGTCTGTGTCTTCAGTGTCTTGAGTGTCCTAGAACTGTTTAGTTAACTGAAGGTTGTATATTTATAACCACCTGCTCGGTTGGAATCCAGTAATGTCTGTTTCATAGAACTGTTTTGTGAAACATAGAACTGACTTCTAATAAAATATTATTAGTAATTACCAGGAAGGTAAATCACACCAAGATTGTTCAAATTGGCCTCAGATTATTGAGGGATCTGATTAGGATTTTACCCTCGTAGCAAGTCCGTTTTGTCATGTGGAGGTTTTGTTCAGGTCTCTATTTAAGTGAACACTCTGTCTTTGGCAGGAGAAAGACCAGACTCAGAGGAACCAGAGCCAGTGAAGTCCAAACCAGCAAGGCAACACCTCTGCTCCCAGTGTGGAAAGAGTTTTAACCAGAAAGAGCACCTGAAAAAACACGAGAGAATACACACGGGGGAGAAGCCTTACCACTGCTCCCAGTGTGGAAAGAGTTTTACCCAGAAAAGCAACCTGAAAAAACACGAGAGCATACACACAGGGGAGAAGCCTTTCCAATGCTCCCAGTGTGGAAAGAGTTCTGCTCACTTATGTAAACTGAAAACACATCTGAGAATACACACGGGGGAGAAGCCTTACCACTGTTCCCAGTGTGGAAAGAGTTTTGCCCACTTATGTAACCTGAAATCGCATGAGAGATTACACACAGGGGAGAAGCCTTACCCCTGCTCCCAGTGTGGAAAGCGTTTTACCCACTCATGTAACCTGAAAACACATGAGATATTACACACAGGTGAGAAGCCTTACCCCTGCTCCCAGTGTGGAAAGAGTTTTGCCCACTTATGTAAACTGAAAATACACCAAAGAATACACACAGGCGAGAAGCCTTACCAATGCTCCCAGTGTGGAAGGAGTTTTACCCACTTATGTAACCTGAAAAGACATGAAAGATTACACACAGTCTGAACAGTAGAACATAGGATAGATGTAGGCTACATTTTTAGAGAAAAAAGTCCTTGGTCCTAGGGGGAAGATCAGCTTTAATATTGAACTTAGATTGTAGTTTCCATCAATGTAATTGTCTACTTCATTCATTCCCCCATATATGTTTTTGTGTATATATATATATATAGTGTGTGTATGTAAATACTGAACAAAAATATGAACACAAAATGTAACAATTTCAAACATTTTTACTGAGTTAAAGTTCATATTAAGGAAATCAGTCAATCGAAATAAATTCATTAGAGGCCGAATCTATGTTTTTCACATGACTGGGAATACAGATATGCATCTGTTGGTCACAGATACCTTGAAGAAATGGTAGGGGCACGATCAGAAAACCAGTCAGTATCTGATGTGACCACCATTTGCCTATAGTTGATTGTGGCCTGTGGAATGTTGCCCCACTCCTGGGTAAAATGATCTGTTTAAGTCATTAGTAAAGGGCAGATCGTTGAAGACTACAATTATATTTTTTTGCGTTTTCTATATCCTGTCAATCATTTATTCCTTCATAAACAGAAGACATATGAACGTAAACACGTGTGCAAGGGCCCCTCTAGGTTCACAACCTCTTGACCATTGTGGTGGAATTATTGTAATCAACATTTCTTCAAAACAAGTAAACTTCGTTATTTAATTACTGCAGTAATGGAGCTGGTCGGTCATCACCCCTGGAGGTGATCACTGAGAACTGAGAAAATGATCTGGTTTGAGCCACAGCGTTTTATAGCGAAGTCTATCCTCCTTCATCCTCCTTCATGTCTACATGACAAACACCAGATGTATGGAATGGGTCACAAGGTTAAGACAAGTCTGAAAGATACTTAGAATTCACAGCAGACAGTATCTGTTGTAACAACTCTCCCCCCCAACTCCATCCTGGAGCCATCTCCCCCTGGTACCCCAACTCCATACTAGAGCCATCTCCCCCTGGTACCCCAACTCCATACTGGAGCCATCTCCCCCTGGTACCCCAACTCCACACTGGAGCCATCTCCCCCTGGTACCCAACTCCACCCTGGAGCCATCTCCCCTGGTACCCCAACTCCATCCTGGAGCCATCTCCCCCTGGTACCCAACTCCCTCCTGGAGCCATCTCCCCCTGGTACCCCAACTCCATACTGGAGCCATCTCCCCCTGGTACCCAACTCCATCCTGGAGCCATCTCCCCCTGGTACCCAAACTCCATACTGGAGCCATCTCCCCCTGGTACCCAACTCCATACTGGAGCCATCTCCCCTGGTACCCAACTCCATCCTGGAGCCATCTCCCCCTGGTACCCAACTCCATCCTGGAGCCATCTTCCCCTGGTACCCCAACTCCATCCTGGAGCCATCTCCCCCTGGTACCCAACTCCACACTGGAGCCATCTCCCCCTGGTACCCCAACTCCATCCTGGAGCCATCTCCCCCTGGTACCCAACTCCATCCTGGAGCCATCTCCCCCTGGTACCCCAACTCCATCCTGGAGCCATCTTCCCCTGGTACCCAACTCCATCCTGGAGCCATCTTCCCCTGGTACCCCAACTCCATCCTGGAGCCATCTCCCCCTGGTACCCAACTCCATCCTGGAGCCATCTCCCCCTGGTACCCCAACTCCATCCTGGAGCCATCTCCCCCTGGTACCCCAACTCCATACTGGAGCCATCTCCCCCTGGTACCCCAACTCCATACTGGAGCCATCTCCCCCTGGTACCCCAACTCCATCCTGGAGCCATCTCCCCTGGTACCCAACTCCATCCTGGAGCCATCTCCCCTGGTACCCAACTCCATACTGGAGCCATCTTCCCCTGGTACCCAACTCCATACTGGAGCCATCTCCCCCTGGTACCCAACTCCATCCTGGAGCCATCTCCCCCTGGTACCCCAACTCCATCCTGGAGCCATCTCCCCTGGTACCCCAACTCCATCCTGGAGCCATCTCCCCCTGGTACCCCAACTCCATACTGGAGCCATCTTCCCCTGGTACCCAACTCCATACTGGAGCCATCTCCCCTGGTACCCAACTCCATCCTGGAGCCATCTCCCCCTGGTACCCCAACTCCATCCTGGAGCCATCTCCCCCTGGTACCCAACTCCATACTGGAGCCATCTCCCCCTGGTACCCAACTCCATCCTGGAGCCATCTCCCCCTGGTACCCCAACTCCATCCTGGAGCCATTTCCCCCTGGTACCCAACTCCATCCTGGAGCCATCTCCCCCTGGTACCCCAACTCCATACTGGAGCCATCTCCCCCTGGTACCCCAACTCCATACTGGAGCCATCTCCCCCTGGTACCCCAACTCCACACTGGAGCCATCTCCCCCTGGTACCCAACTCCATCCTGGAGCCATCTCCCTGGTACCCCAACTCCATCCTGGAGCCATCTCCCCCTGAAACCCCAACTCCATCCTGGAGCCATCTCCCCCTTGGTACCCAACTCCATCCAGGAGCCATCTCCCCCCTGGTACCCAACTCCATACTGGAGCCATCTCCCCCTGGTACCCAACTCCATCCTGGAGCCATCTCCCTTGGTACCCAACTCCATACTGGAGCCATCTCCCCCTGGTACCCCAACTCCATACTGAGCCATCTCCCCCTGGTACCCCAACTCCATCCTGGAGCCATCTCCCCCTAATACCCAACTCCATCCTGGACCCATCTCCCCTGGTACCCAACTCCATCCTGGAGCATTTCCCCCTGGTACCCCAACTCCATCCTGAGCCATCTCCCCCTGGGTACCCAACTCCATCCTGGAGCCATCTCCCCCCTGGTACCCAACTCCATACTGGAGCCATCTTCCCTGGCCCCCAACTCCATCCTGGAGCCATCTTCCCCTGGCCCCCAACTCCACCCTGGAGCCATCTTCCTGGCCCCAACTCACTGGAGCCATCTTCCCCTGGCCCCCTAACTCCACACTGGAGCCATCTTCCCCTGGCCCCAACTCCATCCTGGAGCCATCTTCCCTATTTAACTCCATACGGAGCCATCTTCCCCTGGTACCCAACTCCATCCTGGAGCCATCTCCCCCTGGTACCCCAACTCCATCCTGGAGCCATCTCCCCCTAACCCAACTCCATACTGGAGCCATCTCCCCCTGGTACCCCAACTCCATACTGGAGCCATCTCCCCTGGTACCCCAACTCCATCCTGGAGCCATCTCCCCTGGTACCCAACTCCATCCTGGAGCCATCTCCCCCTGGTATCCAACTCCATCCTGGAGCCATCTCCCCCTGGCCCCCCAGTACCGAAACATTAACTCATGCTCTGGAATGCGGTATCACCCAAAGACATCGTAGATCTTCTAGAGGTCCATCCTCAGTAGAACACACACAGATGAGCATTCTAACAACCCCTCTATTCTGTTGCATAAATCAACCATTTGATGCAACTAACAGCATTATGACATAATCTAGTAATTTCCACCATACCATTACATCTGATAGCTGAGAACTTCTCTGTTTGGGTCCTGTTTAGGCCTCGGTAAAGGGGGAAAAAAAGATTAAAGATTACAAATGACCCTTTCAAAGACTGAGACATCCCCTGGACACTCTTTATTTCAAACATATTTTACTTCAAACACATTTCTTTAAGCTCACCAAGGTTACGACACGCCACATCAATGACCAGGACATTACTTTTTTAAACTTCGAAACCTGTTTTACTACAACAAAACAGCTGCACTATAAAGTCACAATCACACATTAAATATGATGAGAACATCCGGAGATGATGTCATGAACAGGTCAACGAGAGGACAACCAAAGGACATAGAAATCACTTTCAGACAGCAACGTCGACCATATTCTCTTCCACTAACAAAAACCTGGTTGACTCAACGTTGTTTCCACATCATTTCAACCCAAACAATCTTATGTGATGCCTTTCACAAAAAGTCATCAATTTAAGGGTATTTCTGTCTTTGTGTGTGTGTGTTTGTGTGTGTGTTTTGTGTGTGTGTGTGTGTGTGTGTGTGACTGTGTGTGTCTTTTGTGTCTTTGTGTGTGTGTGTCTTTGTGTGTGTGTGTATTGTGTGTGTGCATGAGTTGGGTGTTGCTCATTCCACTCAGAGATTAACTTAAATTGTGTAGATCACTGATAATACTGACAGCCAGGTGGCAGCCAGGTACAGCTGGGCACAGCCAGGTACAGCTTATTTACAGCCAGGTACAGCTTGGTACAGTTAGGTACAGTTAGGTACAGCTTGGTACAGCCAGGTACAGCTTGGTACGTGTTAGGTACAGCTATGTACAGCTTGGTACAGCCAGGTACAGCTTGGTACAGCTAGGTACAGCCAGGTACAGCTAGGTACAGCCAGGTACAGCTTGGTACAGCCAGGTACAGCCAGGTACAGCTTGGTACAGTCCAGGTACAGCTAGGTACAGCTAGGTACAGCCAGGTACAGCTAGGGTAGCTAGGTACAGTTAGGTACAGCCAGGTACAGCTAGCTACAGCTAGGGTACAGCCAGGTACAGCTAGGTACAGCCAGGCACAGCTAGGTACAGCCAGGTACAGCAGCATCTAGGGTACAGCTGGGTACAGCCAGGTACAGCCAGGTACAGCTAGGTACAGCCAGGTACAAGGTACAGCCAGGCAGAGCAGGTACAGCCAGGTACAGCCAGGTACAGCTAGATACAGCTAGGTACAGCCAAAGTACAGCCAGGTACAGCCAGGTACAGCCAGGTACAGCTAAGTACAGCAGGTACAGCCAGGTACAGCCAGGTACAGCCAGGTACAGCTAGACAGCCAGGTACAGCCAGGGTACAGCCAGGTACAGCAGCAGCCAGGTAGATACAGCCAGGTACACAGCCAGGTACAGCTAGGTACAGCTAGGGTACAGCCAGGTACACAGCTAGTACAGCCAGGTACAGCTAGATACAGCTAGGTACAGCCAGGTACAGCTAGGTACAGCCAGCCAGGTACAGCTAGGTAGGTACAGCTAAGTACAGTACAGCTAGGTACAGCTAGGTACAGCCAGGTACAGCCAGGTACAGCCAGGTACAGCCAGGTACAGCCAGGTACAGCTAGATACAGCCAGGTACAGCTAGGTACAGCCAGGTACAGCTAGGTACAGCTTGGTACAGCCAGGTACAGCTAGATACAGCTAGGTACAGCTAAGTACAGCCAGGTACAGCCAGGTACAGCCAGGTACAGCTAGGTACAGCCAGGTACAGCCAGGTACAGCCAGGTACAGCTAGATACAGCTAGATACAGCCAGGTACAGCCAGGTACAGCCAGGTACAGCTAGATACAGCTAGGTACAGCTAGGTACAGCCAGGTACAGCCAGGTACAGCCAGGTACAGCCAGGTACAGCCAGGTACAGCCAGGTACAGCCAGGTACAGCTAGGTACAGCCAGGTACAGCTAGGTACAGCTAGGTACAGCTAGGTACAGCCAGGTACAGCCAGGTACAGCTAGGTACAGCCAGGTACAGCCAGGTACAGCTAGGTACAGCCAGGTACAGCCAGGTACAGCTAGGTACAGCCAGGTACAGCCAGGTCAGCAGGTACAGCCAGGTACAGCTAGGTACAGCTAGGTACAGCCAGGTACAGCCAGGTACAGCTAGATACAGCTAGATACAGCCAGGTACAGCCAGGTACAGCCAGGTACAGCTAGATACAGCTAGGTACAGCCAGGTACAGCCAGGTACAGCCAGGTACAGCCAGGTACAGCCAGGTACAGCCAGGTACAGCTAAGTACAGCTAGATACAGCCAGGTACAGCCAGGTACAGCTAGGTACAGCTAGGTACAGCCAGGTACAGCCAGGTACAGCTAGATACAGCTAGATACAGCCAGGTACAGCCAGGTACAGCCAGGTACAGCCAGATACAGCTAGGTACAGCCAGGTACAGCCAGGTACAGCCAGGTACAGCCAGGTACAGCTAGATACAGCCAGGTACAGCCAGGTACAGCCAGGTACAGCTAGATACAGCCAGGTACAGCTAGGTACAGCCAGGTACAGCCAGGTACAGCCAGGTACAGCCAGGTACAGCTAGATACAGCCAGGTACAGCCAGGTACAGCCAGGTACAGCCAGGTACAGCCAGGTACAGCCAGGTACAGCTAGATACAGCCAGGTACAGCCAGGTACAGCCAGGTACAGCCAGGTACAGCCAGGTACAGCCAGGTACAGCCAGGTACAGCTAGATACAGCCAGGTACAGCCAGGTACAGCCAGGTACAGCCAGGTACAGCCAGGTACAGCCAGGTACAGCCAGGTACAGCCAGGTACAGCCAGGTACAGCTAGGTACAGCCAGGTACAGCCAGGTACAGCTAGATACAGCTAAGTACAGCCAGGTACAGCCAGGTACAGCTAAGTACAGCCAGGTACAGCCAGGTACAGCTAAGTACAGCCAGGTACAGCTAAGTACAGCCAGGTACAGCCAGGTACAGCTAAGTACAGCCAGGTACAGCTAAGTACAGCCAGGTACAGCCAGGTACAGCTAAGTACAGCCAGGTACAGCCAGGTACAGCTAGGTACAGCTAAAGTACAGCCAGGTACAGCCAGGTACAGCTAGGTACAGCTAGATACAGCCAGGTACAACCAGGTACAGCCAGGTACAGCTAGGTACAGCTATGTACAGCTTGGTACAGCCAGGTACAGCTTGGTACAGCTAGGTACAGCCAGGTACAGCTAGGTACAGCCAGGTACAGCTTGGTACAGCCAGGTACAGCCAGGTACAGCTTGGTACAGTCAGGTACAGCCAGGTACAGCTAGGTACAGCTAGGTACAGCCAGGTACAGCTAGGTACAGCTAGGTACAGTTAGGTACAGCCAGGTACAGCTAGGTACAGCCAGGTACAGCCAGGTACAGCTAGGTACAGCCAGGTACAGCTAGGTACAGCCAGGTACAGCTAGATACATCTAGGTACAGCTAAGTACAGCCAGGTACAGCCAGGTACAGCCTGGTACAGCCAGGTACAGCTAGGTACAGCCAGGTACAGCTAGGTACAGCCAGGTACAGCCAGGTACAGCTAGGTACAGTTAGGTACAGCCAGGTACAGCTAGGTACAGCCAGGTACAGCCAGGTACAGCTAGGTACAGCCAGGTACAGCTAGGTACAGCCAGGTACAGCTAGATACAGCTAGGTACAGCTAAGTACAGCCAGGTACAGCCAGGTACAGCTTGGTACAGCCAGGTACAGCTAGGTACAGCCAGGTACAGCCAGGTACAGCCAGGTACAGCTAGATACAGCTAGGTACAGCCAGGTACAGCTAGGTACAGCCAGGTACAGCTAGGTACAGCCAGGTACAGCTAGATACAGCTAGGTACAGCCAGGTACAGCTAGGTACAGCTTGGTACAGCCAGGTACAGCTAGATACAGCTAGGTACAGCTAAGTACAGCCAGGTACAGCCAGGTACAGCCAGGTACAGCTAGGTACAGCCAGGTACAGCCAGGTACAGCCAGGTACAGCCAGGTACAGCCAGGTACAGCTAGATACAGCCAGGTACAGCTAGGTACAGCCAGGTACAGCTAGGTACAGCTTGGTACAGCCAGGTACAGCTAGATACAGCTAGGTACAGCTAAGTACAGCCAGGTACAGCCAGGTACAGCCAGGTACAGCCAGGTACAGCCAGGTACAGCCAGGTACAGCTAGATACAGCTAGATACAGCCAGGTACAGCCAGGTACAGCCAGGTACAGCTAGGTACAGCTAGGTACAGCTAGGTACAGCCAGGTACAGCCAGGTACAGCCAGGTACAGCCAGGTACAGCTAGGTACAGCCAGGTACAGCCAGGTACAGCCAGGTACAGCTAGGTACAGCCAGGTACAGCTAGGTACAGCTAGGTACAGCTAGGTACAGCCAGGTACAGCCAGGTACAGCCAGGTACAGCCAGGTACAGCCAGGTACAGCCAGGTACAGCCAGGTACAGCCAGGTACAGCCAGGTACAGCCAGGTACAGCTAGGTACAGCTAGGTACAGCCAGGTACAGCCAGGTACAGCTAGATACAGCTAGATACAGCCAGGTACAGCCAGGTACAGCCAGGTACAGCTAGATACAGCTAGGTACAGCCAGGTACAGCCAGGTACAGCCAGGTACAGCCAGGTACAGCTAGGTACAGCCAGGTACAGCTAAGTACAGCTAGATACAGCCAGGTACAGCCAGGTACAGCTAGGTACAGCTAGGTACAGCCAGGTACAGCCAGGTACAGCTAGATACAGCTAGATACAGCCAGGTACAGCCAGGTACAGCCAGGTACAGCTAGATACAGCTAGGTACAGCCAGGTACAGCCAGGTACAGCCAGGTACAGCCAGGTACAGCTAGATACAGCCAGGTACAGCCAGGTACAGCCAGGTACAGCCAGGTACAGCTAGATACAGCCAGGTACAGCTAGGTACAGCCAGGTACAGCCAGGTACAGCCAGGTACAGCCAGGTACAGCTAGATACAGCCAGGTACAGCCAGGTACAGCCAGGTACAGCCAGGTACAGCCAGGTACAGCCAGGTACAGCTAGATACAGCCAGGTACAGCCAGGTACAGCCAGGTACAGCCAGGTACAGCCAGGTACAGCCAGGTACAGCCAGATACAGCCAGGTACAGCCAGGTACAGCCAGGTACAGCCAGGTACAGCTAGATACAGCCAGGTACAGCCAGGTACAGCCAGGTACAGCCAGGTACAGCTAGGTACAGCCAGGTACAGCCAGGTACAGCCAGGTACAGCCAGGTACAGCCAGGTACAGCTAGGTACAGCCAGGTACAGCCAGGTACAGCTAGATACAGCTAAGTACAGCCAGGTACAGCCAGGTACAGCTAAGTACAGCCAGGTACAGCCAGGTACAGCTAAGTACAGCCAGGTACAGCTAAGTACAGCCAGGTACAGCCAGGTACAGCTAAGTACAGCCAGGTACAGCTAAGTACAGCCAGGTACAGCCAGGTACAGCTAGGTACAGCCAGGTACAGCCAGGTACAGCTAAGTACAGCTAAAGTACAGCCAGGTACAGCCAGGTACAGCTAGGTACAGCTAGATACAGCCAGGTACAACCAGGTACAGCCAGGTACAGCTAGGTACAGCCAGGTACAGCCAGGTACAGCCAGGTACAGCCAGGTACAGCCAGGTACAGCTAGGTACAGCTAGATACAGCCAGGTACAACCAGGTACAGCCAGGTACAACCAGGTACAGCCAGGTACAGCTAGGTACAGCCAGGTACAGCCAGGTACAGCTAAGTACAGCCAGGTACAGCCAGGTACAGCCAGGTACAGCCAGGTACAGCTAAGTACAGCTAGGTACAGCCAGGTACAGTTAGGTACAGCCAGGTACAGCCAGGTACAGCCAGGTACAGCTAGGTACAGCCAGGTACAGCCAGGTACAGCTAAGTACAGCCAGGTACAGCCAGGTACAGCTAAGTACAGCCAGGTACAGCTAAGTACAGCCAGGTACAGCCAGGTACAGCTAGGTACAGCCAGGTACAGCCAGGTACAGCTAAGTACAGCTAAAGTACAGCCAGGTACAGCCAGGTACAGCTAGGTACAGCTAGATACAGCCAGGTACAACCAGGTACAGCCAGGTACAGCTAGGTACAGCCAGGTACAGCCAGGTACAGCCAGGTACAGCCAGGTACAGCCAGGTACAGCTAGGTACAGCTAGATACAGCCAGGTACAACCAGGTACAGCCAGGTACAACCAGGTACAGCCAGGTACAGCTAGGTACAGCCAGGTACAGCCAGGTACAGCCAGGTACAGCTAAGTACAGCCAGGTACAGCCAGGTACAGCCAGGTACAGCCAGGTACAGCTAAGTACAGCTAGGTACAGCCAGGTACAGTTAGGTACAGCCAGGTACAGCCAGGTACAGCCAGGTACAGCTAGGTACAGCCAGGTACAGCCAGGTACAGCTAGGTACAGCCAGGTACAGCCAGGTACAGCCAGGTACAGCCAGGTACAGCTAGGTACAGCTAGGTACAGCCAGGTACAGCCAGGTACAGCCAGGTACAGCCAGGTACAGCCAGGTACAGCTAGGTACAGCTAGGTACAGCTAGGTACAGCTAAGTACAGCCAGGTACAGCTAGGTACAGCTAGGTACAGCTAGGTACAGCCAGGTACAGCTAGGTACAGCCAGGTACAGCCAGGTACAGCTAGGTACAGCCAGGTACAGCCAGGTACAGCCAGGTACAGCTAGGTACAGCTAGGTACAGCCAGGTACAGCCAGGTACAGCCAGGTACAGCCAGGTACAGCCAGGTACAGCTAGGTACAGCCAGGTACAGCCAGGTACAGCCAGGTACAGCCAGGTACAGCCAGGTACAGCCAGGTACAGCCAGGTACAGCTAGGTACAGCCAGGTACAGCCAGGTACAGCTAAGTACAGCCAGGTACAGCCAGGTACAGCCGGGTACAGCCAGGTACAGCCAGGTACAGCTAGGTACAGCTAGGTACAGCCAGGTACAGCCAGGTACAGCCAGGTACAGCCAGGTACAGCCAGGTACAGCTAAGTACAGCCAGGTACAGCCAGGTACAGCCAGGTACAGCCAGGTACAGCCAGGTACAGCTAGGTACAGCCAGGTACAGCCAGGTACAGCCAGGTACAGCCAGGTACAGCCAGGTACAGCCAGGTACAGCTAGGTACAGCCAGGTACAGCCAGGTACAGCTAAGTACAGCCAGGTACAGCCAGGTACAGCCAGGTACAGCCAGGTACAGCCAGGTACAGCCAGGTACAGCCAGGTACAGCTAGGTACAGCCAGGTACAGCCAGGTACAGCTAAGTACAGCCAGGTACAGCCAGGTACAGCCAGGTACAGCCAGGTACAGCCAGGTACAGCTAGGTACAGCTAGGTACAGCCAGGTACAGCCAGGTACAGCTAGGTACAGCCAGGTACAGCCAGGTACAGCTAAGTACAGCCAGGTACAGCCAGGTACAGCCAGGTACAGCCAGGTACAGCTAGGTACAGCCAGGTACAGCCAGGTACAGCCAGGTACAGCCAAGACCCCATTTTTGATTGGCAGTTTTTCTAATTTAATTTTAGGTTGCTTGTTGTACCAAATACATATTGACATTGCTCTGTGAACTGTTTTAAAGAACGTCTCAGTGATATGATGGGAGATCATCTGCAAAGGACATAACAGCCGGGGAGTACATTCATTTTAATTACCGCAATACATCTGACCAATAAAGTCTCAACGAGGATCACCCAATCAGATCCTCCATCTATCGATGATCACCCAATCAGATCCTCCATCTATCGATGATCACCCAATCAGATCCTCCATCTATCGATGATCACCCAATCAGATCCTCCATCTATCGATGATCACCCAATCAGATCCTCCATCTATCACCCAATCAGATCCTCCATCTATCACCCAATCAGATCCTCCATCTATCGACTACATCTCTTTCTACTGAATAGACTGCTAATCAGATCCTCCATCTACTGACTACATCTCTTTCTACTGAATAGACTGCTAATCAGATCCTCCTCCATCTATTGACTACATCTCTTTCTACTGACTAGACTGCTAATCAGATCCTCCATCTACTGACTACATCTCTTTCTACTGAATAGACTGCTAAGCAGATCCTCCATCTATTGACTACATCTCTTTCTACTGAATAGATTGCTAATCAGATCCTCCTCCATCTATTGACTACATCTCTTTCTACTGAATAGACTGCTAAGCAGATCCTCCATCTATTGACTACATCTCTTTCTACTGAATAGACTGCTAAGCAGATCCTCCATCTACTGACTACATCTCTTTCTACTGAATAGACTGCTAAGCAGATCCTCCTCCATCTACTGACTACATCTCTTTCTACTGAATAGACTGCTAAGCAGATCCTCCTCCATCTACTGACTACATCTCTTTCTACTGAATAGACTGCTAAGCAGATCCTCCTCCATCTACTGACTACATCTCTTTCTACTGAATAGACTGCTAAGCAGATCCTCCATCTACTGACTACATCTCTTTCTACTGAATAGACTGCTAAGCAGATCCTCCATCTACTGACTACATCTCTTTCTACTGAATAGACTGCTAAGCAGATCCTCCATCTATTGACTACATCTCTTTCTACTGAATAGACTGCTAATCAGATCCTCCATCTATTGACTACATCTCTTTCTACTGAATAGACTGCTAAGCAAATCCTCCTCCATCTATTGACTACAACTCTTTCTACTGAATAGACTGCTAAGCAGATCCTCCATCTACTGACTACATCTCTTTCTACTGAATAGACTGCTAATCAGATCCTCCATCTATTGACTACATCTCTTTCTACTGAATAGACTGCTAAGCAGATCCTCCTCCATCTACTGACTACATCTCTTTCTACTGAATAGACTGCTAATCAGATCCTCCTCCATCTACTGACTACATCTCTTTCGACTGAATAGACTGCTAAGCAGATCCTCCATCTATTGACAACATCTCTTTCTACTGAATAGACTGCTAATCAGATCCTCCTCCATCTACTGACTACATCTCTTTCTACTGAATAGATTGCTAATCAGATCCTCCTCCATCTACTGACTACATCTCTTTCTACTGAATAGACTGCTAAGCAGATCCTCCATCTATTGACTACATCTCTTTCTACTGAATAGACTGCTAATCCAGATCCTCCATCTATCGACAACATCTCTTTCTACTGAATAGACTGCTAATCAGATCCTCCATCTATCGACTTCACATCTCTTTCTACTGAATAGGCTGCTAATCAGATCCTCCATCTACTGACTACATCTCTTTCTACTGAATAGACTGCTAAGCAGATCCTCCATCTACTGACTACATCTCTTTCTACTGAATAGACTGCTAAGCAGATCCTCCATCTACTGACTACATCTCTTTCTACTGAATAGATTGCTAATCAGATCCTCCTCCATCTACTGACTACATCTCTTTCTACTGAATAGACTGCTAATCAGATCCTCCATCTACTGACTACATCTCTTTCTACTGAATAGACTGCTAAGCAGATCCTCCTCCATCTATGACTACATCTCTTTCTACTGAATAGACTGCTACAGATCCTATCATCTACATTTTCTACTGAATCGACTGCTAAGCAGATCCTCCTCCATCTACTGACTACATCTCTTTCTACTGACTAGACTGCTAATCAGATCCTCCTCCAGGCTGCATGATTTATGTAAGATGACATCCGACAGTTCCCTGGAGAGGCGCACTTAATATAGACACCCTAATAAACACCTTAACCTTAATATAGACACCCTTAATATAGACACCCTTAATATAGACACCCTTAATATAGACACCCTTAACCTTAATATAGACACCCTTGATATAGACACCCTTAACCTTAATATAGACACCCTTAACCTTAATATAGACACCCTTAACTTAATATAGACACCCTTAATATAGACACCCTTAATATAGACACACTTAATATAGACACCCTTAATATAGGCACCCTTAACCTTAATATAGACAACATTAATATAGACACCCTTAACCTTAATATAGACACCATTAATATAGACACCCTTAATATAGACACACTTAATATAGACACCCTTCATATAGACACTTAATATAGACACTCTTAATATAGACACCCTTAACCTTAATATAGACACCCTTAACCTTAATATAGACACCCTTAATATAGACACACTTAATAGAGACACCCTTAAGATAGACCCCCTTAACCTTAATATAGACACCCTTAACCTTAATATAGACACCCTTAATATAGACAACATTAATATAGACACCCTTAGACACCCTTAAACTTAATATAGACACCCTTAACCTTAATATAGACAACATTAATATAGACACCCTTAACCTTAATATAGACAACATTAATATAGACACCCTTAATATAGACAACATTAATATAGACACCCTTAATATAGACACCCATAAGATAGACACCCTTTACCTTAATATAGACAAATATAGACATTAATATGTGTGGGTATAGACAACATTAATATGTGTGTCTCTTGTCCAGGGCTGAACTCTGACCCTTTGGGGGTCATGTGGTCAACAACAAAAAGCTCCAATGTTGAGTAAAGTATTTTGACTATTTCAACTGGAATAAATGCTGCCCTTGGTAACAATCACCAACACATGCAGTTAAAATAGAATACTATAGCCTACGATGACTATATCCTACCATGATTATATCAACCCAACTCCATGTGTTGTCACTATCATGTATCCTACCATGACTATATCCAACCCAGCTCCATGTGTTGCCATGACTATATCCTATGTGTTGCCATGACTATATCCATGTGTTACCGCTATCTGTATCCTACCATGACTATATCCAACCCAGCTCCATGTGTTGCCACTATCATGTATCCTACCATGACTATATCCAACCCACCTCCATGTGTTGCCACTATCATGTATCCTACCATGACTATATCCAACCCACCTCCATGTGTTGCCACAATCATGTATCCTACCATGACTATATCCAACCCTACTCCATGTGTTGTCACTATCATGTATCCTACCATGACTATATCAACCCAACTCCATGTGTTGTCACTATCATGTATCCTACCATGACTATATCAACCCAACTCCATGTGTTGTCACTATCATGTATCCTACCATGACTATATCAACCCTACTCCATGTGTTGTCACTATCATGTATCCTACCATGACTATATCCAACCCTACTCCATGTGTTGCCACTATCATGTATCCTACCATGACTATATCCAACCCAACTCCATGTGTTGCCACTATCATGTATCCTACCATGACTATATCAACCCTACTCCATGTGTTGTCACTATCATGTATCCTACCATGACTATATCCAACCCAACTCCATGTGTTGCCACTATCATGTATCCTACTTGGCTGAAGCTTTGATTCAGTGGAAGAAGTATTGAGGAGAAGGAGGTTAAAGGTCACCCCAGGATACAGCTGTTACTCTACACTATCCCTAGAAAATACAGTAATGAGAGAAAATGTATAGAATATTTAGGGTCCTATCAAATATATCTCTATAACATCTTTTTTTTTTACCTAATTCATTTTTTTCCTCTCAAATTCTGTTTTCTCTAATTAGTTTTTCCAGATTTCTGATTTGTCCCCATTTCTCTGTTTTCTCTCTCTGAATCACACTGTTAATAGAGAAACTACACAACTGGATGTTCTAAGTCCACAACAATACTTAAACCACATCAGGAGAACACGTTTGAAGTCTGAGAAAAATCTAAGACGTGTTCATTTTTGTGTGTAGATAACCTTTAATTGAAGTGACACCAGCAAGAGCCTTGCTTGGTTAGTGGTGTCTCTGTAGCACACATGTGATTGAAGAGTTTTCTGAACAAATCACAACTGGATTGATGCTAATAGTCATGATATCATTCTGCCAGGTTTTGGGGAATCTTTTCCATCAACCAGAAGATGGTTGTCATTTGCATCATCGCTAACAGCTACACATAGTGGATCATTAGCATCATCGCTAATAGCTACACATAGTGGATCATTTGCATCATCGCTAACAGCTACACATAGTGGATCATTAGCATCATCGCTAATAGCTACACATAGTGGATCATTAGCATCATCGCTAACAGCTACACATAGTGGATCATTAGCATCATCGCTAACAGCTACACATAGTGGATCATTAGCATCATCGCTAACAGCTACACATAGTGGATCATTAGCATCATCGCTAACACATAGTGGATCATTAGCATCATCGCTAATAGCTACACATAGTGGATCATTAGCATCATCGCTAACAGCTACACATAGTGGATCATTAGCATCATCGCTAACAGCTACACATAGTGGATCATTAGCATCATCATT
>NW_027012291.1:0-20000 GCF_036934945.1 Oncorhynchus masou masou
CTCTCTGTCTCCACCCTCTCCTCTCCCCTTGACATGTTGTCCACTCCCTCTCTGTCTCCAGCCTCTCCCCTCCCCCCTTGACATGTGTTGTCCACTTCCTCTCTGTCTCCAGCCTCTCCTCTCCCCATTGACATGTGTTGTCCACTCCCTCTCTTGTCTCCAGCCTCTCCTCTCCCCTTGACATGTGTTGTCCACTTCCTCTCTGTCTCCACCCTCTCCTCTCCCATTGACATGTGTTGTCCACTCCCTCTCTTGTCTCCAGCCTCTCCTCTCCCCTGGACATGTTGTCCACTCCCTCTCTGTCTCCAGCCTCTCCTCTCCCATTGACATGTGTTGTCCACTCCCTCTCTGTCTCCAGCCTCTCCTCTCCCATTGACATGTGTTGTCCACTCCCTCTCTGTCTCCAGCCTCTCCTCTCCCATTGACATGTGTTGTCCACTCCCTCTCTGTCTCCAGCCTCTCCTCTCCCATTGACATGTGTTGTCCACTCCCTCTCTGTCTCCAGCCTCTCCTCTCCCCTTGACATGTGTTGTCCACTCCCTCTCTTGTCTCCAGCCTCTCCTCTCCCCTGGACATGTGTTGTCCACTCTCCTCTGTCTCCACCCCTCTCCTCTCCCCTTGACATGTGTTGTCCACTCCCTCTCTGTCTCCAGCCTCTCCTCTCCCCTTGACATGTGTTGTCCATTTCCTCTCTTTCTCCACCCTCTCCTCTCCCATTGACATGTGTTGTCCACTCCCTCTCTGTCTCCAGCCTCTCCTCTCCCCTTGACATGTGTTGTCCACTTCCTCTCTGTCTCCAGCCTCTCCTCTCCCATTGACATGTGTTGTCCACTCCCTCTCTTGTCTCCAGCCTCTCCTCTCCCCTTGACATGTGTTGTCCACTTCCTCTCTGTCTCCACCCTCTCCTCTCCCATTGACATGTGTTGTCCACTCCCTCTCTTGTCTCCAGCCTCTCCTCTCCCCTGGACATGTTGTCCACTCCCTCTCTGTCTCCAGCCTCTCCTCTCCCATTGACATGTGTTGTCCACTCCCTCTCTGTCTCCAGCCTCTCCTCTCCCCTTGACATGTGTTGTCCACTCCCTCTCTGTCTCCAGCCTCTCCTCTCCCCTGGACATGTGTTGTCCACTCCCTCTCTGTCTCCACCCTCTCCTCTCCCCTTGACATGTGTTGTCCACTCCCTCTCTGTCTCCAGCCTCTCCTCTCCCCTTGACATGTGTTGTCCATTTCCTCTCTTTCTCCACCCTCTCCTCTCCCATTGACATGTGTTGTCCACTCCCTCTCTTGTCTCCAGCCTCTCCCTCCCTTGACATGTGTTGTCCACTTCCTCTCTGTCTCCACCCTCTCCTCTCCCCTTGACATGTGTTGTCCACTCCCTCTCTTGTCTCCAGCCTCTCCTCTCCCCTGGACATGTGTTGTCCACTCCCTCTTGTCTCCAGCCTCTCCTCTCCCTTGACATGTGTTGTCCATTCCCTCTCTGTCTCCAGCCTCTCCTCTCCCATTGAAATGTGTTGTCCACTCCCTCTCTGTCTCCAGCCTCTCCTCTCCCATTGACATGTGTTGTCCACTCCCTCTCTTGTCTCCAGCCTCTCCTCTCCCCTTGACATGTTGTCCACTCCCTCTCTGTCTCCAGCCTCTCCTCTCCCATTGAAATGTGTTGTCCACTCCCTCTCTGTCTCCAGCCCCTCCTCTCCCATTGACATGTGTTGTCCACTCTCTCTCTTGTCTCCAGCCTCTCCTCTCCCATTGACATGTGTTGTCCACTCCCTCTCTTGTCTGCAGCCTCTCCTCTCCCCTTGACATGTGTTGTCCACTCCCTCTCTGTCTCCAGCCTCTCCTCTCCCATTGACATGTGTTGTCCACTCCCTCTCTTGTCTCCAGCCTCTCCTCTCCCATTGACATGTGTTGTCCACTCCCTCTCTGTCTCCAGCCTCTCCTCTCCCCTTGACATGTGTTGTCCACTCCCTCTCTGTCTCCAGCCTCTCCTCTCCCCTTGACATGTGTTGTCCACTCCCTCTCTGTCTCCAGCCTCTCCTCTCCCATTGACATGTGTTGTCCACTCCCTCTCTTGTCTCCAGCCTCTCCTCTCCCATTGACATGTGTTGTCCACTCCTCTCTGTCTCCAGCCTCTCCTCTCCCCTTGACATGTGTTGTCCACTCCCTCTCTGTCTCCAGCCTCTCCTCTCCCCTTGACATGTGTTGTCCACTCCCTCTCTGTCTCCAGCCTCTCCTCTCCCGTTGAAATGTGTCAGAAGAGGCAGGTTGTGTCAAGTGCTGCATGATGTCTGTCTAATTGAATTAGGCCCAACCACAGTGCCAAATTAGCCCTGGTTAATGATAGCCCATAACAGAAAGAGAGAGAGGTGTGTGTGTGTGTGTGTGTGTGTGTGTGTGTGTGTGTGTGTGTGTGTGTGTGTGTGTGTGTGTGTGTGTGTGTGTGTGTGTGTGTGTGCAAATGTATGTAGGCGGGTGTATGTGTGTACGCACTTCTGTGTGTGTGTGTCAGTGGAGGCTGCTGAGTGGATGACTGCTCATCATAATGGCTGGAATGAAGCAAATGGAGTGGCATCAAACTCCTGGAAACCATGGAAACCGTGTGTTTGATATCATTCCAGTGATTCCACTCCGGCCATTACCACGAGCCCCTCCTCCACAATTAAGGTGCTACCAACCTCCTCTGGTGTGTGAGCCCATAAAAGGAGACCGTGAATGGGGGCACTGAGTGGCAGCGAGGCGATGTGTGATGATATCAAAGAGCCTTGTCCTGATTAAACCAGCCGCATTTATTCTTTCATGAGGAATGATACAGCCTTTTAACGTGGCAGTGATATGCCCCAAACTCAATCAAACCTAATAGAGGGACACCTTTTACATAAAAGAGACTGGCCTGGAGGGAGACGTGTGGAGAGGGAGATTAGATACTATGAATGGAGGGGAACGTTTTCGGCAGTTGATAAAAAGGGACTTGAGCTAAAGAGAAACTAATGGCAACAATTAAATAAGATGGGGAGGATGTGTGGGTGTGTGGGTGTGCGTGCGCCCACTTGTCTCTCTCTCTCACATGCTTGGGAAACAAGAGGTGTAGCCATAGTCATTTGATCACTAATATAGTAAAAATTCTATATATATATTTAATTTACAATCTGTAGAAACTTTGAGAATAGAAAGGTTCATAACTTTTGTGAAACAGCACAGTTGAAAAAAATCTATGGCAAGTAGAAATCTAAACTGGATGGTGTTTAGAGAGAGATGGGAGGGGTTGAGGGTAGTTGAAGGCTGGGGAAAAGAAAGAAACAACTAGTGTCAAATGTATCTGAATAAAAACATGAACGCAACATGCAGCTTTTCTAAGATTTTACTGAGTTACAGTTCATATAAGGATATCAGTCAATACAAATGTATTCATTTGGCCCTAATCTATTGATTTCACATGACTGGGCAGGGGCACAGCCATGGGTGGGCCTGGGAGGGCATAGGCCCACCCACTGCGGAGCCAGACCGAGCCAATCAGAATTAGTTTTCCCCCACAAAATGCCTTTATTACAGACAGAAATACTCCTCAGTGTCATCAGTTGGCTGGTCTCACGCGATCCCACAGGTGAAGAAGCCGGATGTGGAGATCCTGGGCTGGCATGGTTACATGTGATCTCTGTTGGACATACTGCCAAATTCTCTAAAAGGACATTGGAGCATGTGTATGGTAGAAAAATTAACAATTCCTGCAGTCAGCATGCCAATTGCGCACCCCCTCATCTTGAGACATCTGTGGCATTGTGTTATGTGACAAAACTGCACATTTTAGAGTGGCCTTTTATTGTTCCCAGCACGACGTGCATCTGTGTAATGATCATGCTGTTTAATTAGCTTCTTGATATGTCACACCTGTCAGGTGGATGGATTATCTTGGCAAAGGAGAAGTGCTCAGTAACAGGGATGTAAACAAATGTGTCAACATTTTAGAGACATAAGCTTTTTGTGCGTGTGGGAACATTTCAGTTTTCATGAAAGCATTTCATGGCTATATATGTTAGTGATACTGGATAGTTACCTTGGCGTTCTTGGGCACATGGACTATGGTGGTCTGCTTGAAACAGGTTGTTATTACAGACTTGGACAGGGAGAGGTTGAAAAGACACTTGTCAGTTGGTCAGCGCATGCTCGCAGGACACTTCCTGGTCATCCGCCTTGTGAATGTTGACCTGTTTAAAGGTCTTACACACATCGGCTGAGGAGAGCGAGATCACACAGTCTTCCAGAACAGCTGGTGCTCTCATGCATGTTTCAGTGTCACTGGGCAGCTCTCGGCTGTGCTTCCCTTTGTAGTCTATAATGGTTTGCAAGACCTGCCACATCTGTGATAGTTTGTTAACCCTGCCACATCTTAGGCCATCATTTGTAAATAAGTTAAATAAAATACAAATGAATAAATCCATCGCGCGTCAGAGCCGGCACACTAGGATTCCATCTTTGTCCTGTATTGACACTTTGCCAGTTTGATGACTCGTCGGAGGTCGTAGCAGGATTTATTATGAGCGGATTAGTGCGGATGTTGCCTGTAATCCATGGCTCCATCAAGTTGTAGAAACATCTCAAGGATGATCAATGGAAACATGATGCACCTGAGCTCAAGTTCGAGCCTCCTAGCAAATGGTCTGAATACTTATGGAAATACGTTTTTTTTTATACATTTGTTAAAATTTCCCAAAAAACGTTTGGCTTTGTCATTATGGGGTCTTGTGTGTAGATTGAGAAACATTTTAGAATAAGGCTGTAACGTATCAACATGTGGGTGAATGGGTCTGAACACTGAGCACTGCATGTAGTTGGTTCCCCGTTGGTTGTGGTATTCTAACCTGCGTGTCCTGAACGCGTCTGGTAGGGACACAACCATCGTAGCCGGCCTGTTCATCATGTAACGCTGTGAGATGTGCCAGAGTCAGAACCCACAGCTGTCAAATCCTCTGGGTCCTTTAACATGGGATAAAGTAAACAAAGTACATGTATTACATAACGACTGTTACACTGCTTTGACATCTGTGTATATCTATGAGTAATATCATGGGTATTACAATACTGTAACACACACACGTACATGCACACACACAAACACACACACACACACACACACACACACACACACACACACACACACACACACACACACACACACACACACACACACACACACACACACACACACACACACACACACACACACACACACACAAACAAGCACACACACACATGCACATACAGTGCCTTGCGAAAGTATTCGGCCCCCTTGAACTTTGCGACCTTTTGCCACATTTCAGGCTTCAAACATAAAGATATAAAACTGTATTTTGTTGTGAAGAATCAACAACAAGTGGGACACAATCATGATGTGGAAGGACATTGATTGGATATTTCAAACTTTTTTAACAAATCAAAATCTGAAAAATTGGCCGTGCAAAATTATTCAGCCCCATTACTTTCAGTGCAGCAAACTCTCTCCAGAAGTTCAGTGAGGATCTCTGAATGATCCAATGTTGACCTAAATGACTAATGATGATAAATACAATCCACCTGTGTGTAATCAAGTCTCCATATAAATGCACCTGCACTATGATAGTCTCAGAGGTCCATTAAAAGCGCAGAGAGCATCATGAAGAACAAGGAACACACCAGGCAGGTCCGAGATACTGTTGTGAAGAAGTTTAAAGCCGGATTTGGATACAAAAAGATTTCCCAAGCTTTAAACATCCCAAGGAGCACTGTGCAAGCGATAATATTGAAATGGAAGGAGTATCAGACCACTGCAAATCTACCAAGACCTGGCCGTCCATCTAAACTTTCAGCTCATACAAGGAGAAGACTGATCAGAGATGCAGCCAAGAGGCCCATGATCACTCTGGATGAACTGCAGAGATCTACAGCTGAGGTGGGAGACTCTGTCCTTAGGACAGCAATCAGTCGTATATTGCACAAATCTGGCCTTTATGGAAGAGTGGCAAGAAGAAAGCCATTTCTTCAAGATATCCATAAAAAGTGTCGTTTAAAGTTTGCCACAAGCCACCTGGGAGACACACCAAACATGTGGAAGAAGGTGCTCTGGTCAGATGAAACCAAAATTGAACTTTTTGGCAACAATGCAAAACGTTATGTTTGGCGTAAAAGCAACACAGCTCGTCACCCTGAACACACCATCCCCACTGTCAAACATGGTGGTGGCAGCATCATGGTTTGGGCCTGCTTTTCTTCAGCAGGGACAGGGAAGATGGTTAAAATTGATGGTAAGATGGATGGAGCCAAATACAGGACCATTCTGGAAGAAAACCTGATGGAGTCTGCAAAAGACCTGAGACTGGGACGGAGATTTGTCTTCCAACAAGACAATGATCCAAAACATAAAGCAAAATCTACATTGGAATGGTTCAAAAATAAACATATCCAGGTGTTAGAATGGCCAAGTCATAGTCCAGACCTGAATCCAATTGAGAATCTGTGGAAAGAACTGAAAACTGTTGTTCACAAATGCTCTCCATCCAACCTCACTGAGCTCGAGCTGTTTTGCAAGGAGGAATGGGAAAAAATGTCAGTCTCTCGATGTGCAAAACTGATAGAGACATACCCCAAGCGACTTACAGCTGTAATCACAGCAAAAGGTGGCGCTACAAAGTATTAACTTAAGGGGGCTGAATAATTTTGCACGCCCAATTTTCAGTTTTTGATTTGTTGAAAAAGTTTGAAATATCCAATAAATGTCGTTCCACTTCATGATTGTGTCCCACTTGTTGTTGATTCTTCACAAAAAAATACAGTTTTATATCTTTATGTTTGAAGCCTGAAATGTGGCAAAAGGTCGCAAAGTTCAAGGGGGCCGAATCCTTTCGCAAGGCACTGTACATGTGTGTGTGACCCTAACCTGATTAAAAAGGGAAACAGGGACCACCAATCATCTGAATCAGTTTCCAGCAGCAGTGTAGCAGCGCTAACATTACTCATTAGGAGTGAACCTGTAGGGAGCTGTGCACAGTAGGACTGTGTGTGTGTCTGTTTGACTGTGCACAGTAGGACTGTGTGTGTGTCTGTGCACAGTAGGACTGTGTGTGTGTCTGTGCACAGTAGGACTGTGTGTGTGTCTGTGCACAGTAGGACTGTGTGTGTGTGTCTATGTGTGTGTCTGTGCACAGTAGGACTGTGTGTGTGTGTCTATGTGTGTGTCTGTGCACAGTAGGACTGTGTGTGTGTGTCTATGTGTGTGTCTGTGCACAGTAGGACTGTGTGTGTGTCTGTTTGTCTGTGCACAGTAGGACTGTGTGTGTGTGTGTCTATGTGTGTGTCTGTGCACAGTAGGACTGTGTGTGTGTCTGTTTGTCTGTGCACAGCAGGACTGTGTGTGTGTGTCTATGTGTGTGTCTGTGCACAGTAGGACTGTGTGTGTGTGTCTATGTGTGTGTCTGTGCACAGTAGGACTGTGTGTGTGTGTCTATGTGTGTGTCTGTGCACAGTAGGACTGTGTGTGTGTCTGTTTGTCTGTGCACAGTAGGACTGTGTGTGTGTGTGTCTATGTGTGTGTCTGTGCACAGTAGGACTGTGTGTGTGTGTCTATGTGTGTGTCTGTGCACAGTAGGACTGTGTGTGTGTGTCTATGTGTGTGTCTGTGCACAGTAGGACTGTGTGTGTGTCTGTTTGTCTGTGCACAGCAGGACTGTGTGTGTGTGTCTATGTGTGTGTCTGTGCACAGTAGGACTGTGTGTGTGTGTGTATATGTGTGTGTCTGTGCACAGTAGGACTGTGTGTGTGTGTGTGTCTGTGCACAGTAGGACTGTGTGTGTGTGTGTATATGTGTGTGTCTGTGCACAGTAGGACTGTGTGTGTGTGTGTATATGTGTGTGTCTGTGCACAGTAGGACTGTGTGTGTGTCTTTTTGACTGTGCACAGTAGGACTGTGTGTGTGTGTCTATGTGTGTGTCTGTGCACAGCAGGGTGTATGTGTCTGTGAGAGAGAGGGAGACTGTCGGGGGTTTAACTCAGTAGGAGGGTGAGAGGAGGGGAGATGAGAAGGAAAACAGAACGTTTGGAGGTGTGGAATAACGGGCGGAGAACGAGGGAGGGAAACATGGTGATAATATACACTGTTGAATGTCAGGGGAGCAACAAGAGAAGAGAGGGATTGGAGAAGAGAGAGGGAGGGAGGTGAAAGAGGGGGATAGTGCCATTGTAATACACTGTCGGGTCTGGTTTAAATGGCTCAAAGGTGGAGGGAAAGAATGAACAGAAGGGATGAAAAGAGGAGGATGGTGAAAGGGAGGGGGGGAGGATGAAGAAAGCAGAATTAGAGGTCTCGTGAAACATCTAGTCAATAGATGGTCTAAACGATGTATGAGAGAGAGGGAGAGAGAGACACAGGGAGAGAGAGAGAGACAGGGAGAGAGAAACAGAGGGGGAGGGGGAGAGAGAGAGAGAGAGACGGAGAGAGAGAGCGAGACAGGGAGAGCGAGAAACAGAGGGGGAGGGGGGAGACAGAGAAAGACAGGGAGAGAGAGAGAGACAGGGAGAGAGAGAGCGTGACAGGGAGAGAGAGAAACAGAGGGGGAGGGGGGAGAGAGAGAGAGACAGAGGGTGAGAGAGAGAGAAGGGGGAGAGAGGGGGGTGGGTAGCGAGATGGGGAGAGATAGAAAGACGGAGAGGGGGAGAGAGGGTAGAGAGAGACAGAGAGGGAGAGACAGAGACATCCCCTGGCATGGCACAGTGCTATATTAGCACACTACCCCTTTGTTAAGAGAGGGGGGGTTAACGAGGGCTGGAAACTCAGAATACTTGATAACGAGGACTCTGAGTCAAGCAATATAAATATCTATAAGTCCGGAACAGTAATTGTACAGAATAACACCAAACAGTTTCAGCTGGACTTTCACCTAATCAAAGAATTAGCCCAGCAGGAGAAGCTCTCCCTTGATAAAGATACCCCCACACCGAGTGGGTCAGACCAGACCTCTTCACTATGTAACCCCACAGACGAGCAACCCCCAGCGGAGAGTCAACCTCCCAGCACAGATTACCACTCCCTCATTGAAATGAAAGACAAATTCACCCAGCTGGAGATAAGGCAGGTGGAGCTGGAACAGCAGGTGATCACACTTCAGTCAGCACAGACCCAGACAACAGCCCAGCAAAACAACAGCCCCTTAACCAGACCAGGAGAGCTGGAGGTGGACAGAGACATATCTGCACTTTGGACAGTGGTGAGACAAATACAACAGGAGAAAGAGGAGCAGAACAGGCAACTAGAGGAGAGTATCAGACTGCTGGTGGAGGAGAGGTTGAGGGGGATGGAGGAGAAGGTGAGGGGGATGGAGGAGAGGTTGAGGGGGATGGAGGAGAGGTTGAGGGGGACGGCGTGTGACAGAGAACAACCCACTAGAGAGGTGGCCACCCCCACAGAGAAGCCAGCAGAACAGCCCACCTCAGCACCCAACAAAAATCTCGACATCACAGCAGAACAGACAAATGAAGAACCCCAAGCCCAGCGGCTCTCACCCCCCCTGTCAGCCACCCTGATAGCCCTTCTGACAACCCCCCCACTCCCACTGAGGACAAACACAAGACACAGATTGTACTACTGATGGACTCAAATGGGAAATATATAGAAGAAAAAAAAAACTTTTTCCCAAACACAGTGTGTCTAAACTCTGGTGTCCAAACACCCAGAGCGCCATAGACCTTCTGTCTGAGGCCAAACTAGGCTCACCCAGCCACATAATAATACACACAGGCACAAACGACCTGAGGGCCCAGCAGGAAAGAGTGGCCACAGCACTGAAGGGAGTGATTGAAAAGGCTTCTTCTACTTTCCCCAACGCACAAGTGGTTATCTCCACCCTGCTACCACGAAAAGACTTCCACCCTGCCACAATACAGCGGGTAAACGCAAGTATTTCCCGTGACTGTGCCTCAAAACCAAACGTTTTCCTGGCCCACCACTCCACCCTGGACTTGAACAGCCTCTATGACCAGGTCCACCTCTACAAGGCAGCAGTGCCCATCTTTGCCCGAACTCTAAAGGACATCGCTCTCAAACGTATCCCCAACACTTCACACAGGAGCAACAGATCAATAGACACCCCACCCAGACCAGCGAGACACCCTCCCAGACCTGCAGGACCCCCCTGGACCTACACATAGAGGACCCACGCCAAGAGGAATTACATCCAGACCACCGCACACCCAGACACATCCACACCCCTACCCCAACCAATCAACACCCCCCACGTCAATCATGCCCACACCCCATTTAGGCCCCCTCAGATCAGACCTATGCCACTCCTGCCCACCCCATGCACCCCACCCCCGCAAAGAGGGCCTCAACATGGAAGCCACACATACGCCCAGGTAGTGAGCGGGCAAACAGTCCCAACCCCCACTCTCACACTCGCCCAAGCCAATGGCATGTACCAGATGCTCAGCAGGCTCTGCTCACACTTACTGGCCTGAGGCCAAACCACGACCAACAAACATTGGACACTTTATGGAACAAAAGCCTTTACTATTTCATCCTGGAATATCCAAGGCCTGAGGTCATCTGCCTTTGGCCTGAAGAGCAGAAACCCGGACTTCACCAAAGAAATCGGTAATACAGACATTGTCATCTTGCAAGAAACCTGGTATAGAGGAGACAGACCCACTGGATGCCCTCTAGGTTACAGAGAGCTGGTAGTCCCATCCACCAAACTACCAGGTGTGAAACAGGGAAGGGACTCAGGGGGCATGCTAATTTGGTATAGAGCAGACCTAACTCACTCCATTAAATTAATCAAAACAGGAACATTCTACATTTGGCTAGAAATTCAAAAAGAAATTATCCTAACAGAGAAAAATGTCCTCCTGTGTGCTACCTATATCCCCCCACTAGAATCCCCATATTTTAATGAAGACAGCTTCTCCATCCTGGAGGGGGAAATCAACCATTTCCAGGCCCAGGGACATGTACTAGTCTGTGGTGACCTAAATGCCAGAACCGGACAAGAACCTGACACCCTCAGCACACAGGGGGACAAACACCTGCCTGGAGGTGACAGCATCCCCTCCCCGTATGCCCCCTAGGCACAACTATGACAACATAACCAACAAAAACGGGTCACAACTCCTGCAGCTCTGTCGCACGCTGGGTATGTACATAGTCAATGGTAGGCTTCGAGGGGACTCCTATGGTAGGTACACCTATAGCTCATCTCTTGGCAGTAGTACTGTAGACTACTTTATCACTGACCTCAACCCAGAGTCTCTCAGAGCGTTCACAGTCAGCCCACTGACACCCCTATCAGACCACAGCAAAATCACAGTCTACCTAAACAGAGCAATACTCAATCATGAGGCATCAAAGCCAAAGGAACTGAGTAACATTAAGAAATGCTATAGATGGAAGGAATGCAGTTTGGAAACCTACCAAAAAACAATTAGGCAACAACAAATTCAATCCCTTTTAGACAATTTCCTGGGTAAAACGTTCCACTGCAATAGTGAAGGTGTAAACTTGGCAGTAGAAAATCTTAACAGTATATTTGACCTCTCAGCTTCCCTATCAAATCTAAAAATCTCAAATAGAAAACCGAAGAAAATTAACAACAATGACAAATGGTTTGATGAAGAATGCAAAATTCTAAGAAAGAAATTGAGAAACCTGTCCAACCAAAAACATAGAGACCCGGAAAACCTGAGTCTACGCCTTCACTATGGTGAATCACTAAAACAATACAGAAATACACTACGGAAAAAGAAGGAACAGCATGTCAGAAATCAGCTCAATGTAATTGAAGAATCCATAGACTCTAACCACTTCTGGGAAAATTGGAAAACACTAAACAAACAACAACACGAAGAATTATCTATCCAAAATGGAGATGTATGGATAAACCACTTCTCCAATCTTTTTGGCTCTATAACAAAGAATAAAGAGCAAAAACATATACATGATCAAATACAGATCTTAGAATCAACTATTAAAGACTACCAGAACCCACTGGATTCTCCAATAACATTGAATGAGTTACAGGACAAAATAAAAACCCTCCAACCCAAAAAGGCCTGTGGTGTTGATGGTATCCTCAATGAAATGATCAAATATACAGACAACAAATTCCAATTGGCTATACTAAAACTCTTTAACATCATCCTTAGCTCTGGCATCTTCCCCAATATTTGGAACCAAGGACTGATCACCCCAATCCACAAAAATGGAGACAAATTTGACCCCAATAACTACCGTGGAATATGCGTCAACAGTAACCTTGGGAAAATCCTCTGCATTATCATTAACAGCAGACTCGTACACTTCCTCAATGAAAACAATGTACTGAGCAAATGTCAAATTGGCTTTTTACCAAATTACCGTACAACAGACCATGTATTCACCCTGCACACCCTAATTGACAACCAAACAAACCAAAACAAAGGCAAAGTCTTCTCATGCTTTGTTGATTTCAAAAAAAGCCTTCGACTCAATTTGGCATGAGGGTCTGCTATACAAACTGTTGGAAAGTGGTGTTGGGGGTAAAACATACGACATCATAAAATCCATGTACACAAACAACAAGTGTGCGGTTAAAATTGGCAAAAAACACACACATTTCTTCACACAGGGTCGTGGGGTTAGACAGGGATGCAGCTTAAGCCCCACCCTCTTCAACATATATATCAACGAACTGGCGCGGGCACTAGAAAAGTCTGCAGCACCCGGCCTCACCCTACTAGAATCTGAAGTCAAATGTCTGCTGTTTGCTGATGATCTGGTGCTTCTGTCACCAACCAAGGAGGGCCTACAGCAGCACCTAGATCTTATGCACAGATTCTGTCAGACCTGGGCCCTGACAGTAAATCTCAGTAAGACCAAAATAATGGTGTTCCAAAAAGGTCCAGTCACCAGGACCACAAATACAAATTCCATCTAGACACTGTTGCCCTAGAGCACACAAAAAACTATACATACCTTGGCCTAAACATCAGCGCCACAGGTAACTTCCACAAAGCTGTGAACGATCTGAGAGACAAGGCAAGAAGGGCATTCTATGCCATCAAAAGGAACATAAATTTCAACATACCAATTAGGATTTGGCTAAAAATACTTGAATCAGTCATAGAGCCCATTGCCCTTTATGGTTGTGAGGTCTGGGGTCCGCTCACCAACCAAGACTTCACAAAATGGGACAAACACCAAATTGAGACTCTGCACGCAGAATTCTGCAAAAATATCCTCAGTGTACAACGTAGAACACCAAATAATGCATGCAGAGCAGAATTAGGCCGATACCCACTAATTATCAAAATCCAGAAAAGAGCAGTTAAATTCTATAACCACCTAAAAGGAAGCGATTCCCAAACCTTCCACAACAAAGCCATCACCTACAGAGAGATGAACCTGGAGAAGAGTCCCTAAGCAAGCTGGTCCTGGGGCTCTGTTCACAAACACACCCTACAGAGCCCCATGACAGCAGCACAATTAGACCCAACCAAATCATGAGAAAACAAAAAGATAATTACTTGACACACTGGAAAGAATTAACAAAAAAACAGAGCAAACTAGAATGCTATTTGGCCCTACACAGAGAGTACACAGCGGCAGAATACCTGACCACTGTGACTGACCCAAAATTAAGGAAAGCTTTGACTATGTACAGACTCAGCGAGCATAGCCTTGCTATTGAGAAAGGCCGACGTAGGCAGACATGGCTCTCAAGAGAAGACAGGCTATGTGCTCACTGCCCACAAAATGAGGTGGAAACTGAGCTGCACTTCCTAACCTCCTGCCCAATGTATGACCATATTAGAGAGACATATTTCCCTCAGATTACATAGATCCACAAAGAATTCGAAAACAAATCCAATTTTGAAAAACTCCCATATCTACTGGGTGAAATTCCACAGTGTGCCATCAGAGCAGCAAGATTTGTGACCTGTTGCCACGAGAAAAGGGCAACCAGTGAAGAACACGCACCATTGTAAATACAACACATATCTATGCTTATTTATTTTATCTTGTGTCCTTTACCATTTGCACATTGTAAAAACACTGTATATATATATATATAATATGACATTTGTAATGTCTTTATTGTTTTGAAACTTCTGTATGTGTGATGTCTACTGTTATTTTTTATTGTTTATTTCACTTTATATATTATATACCTTACTTGCTTTGGCAATGTTAACACATGTTTCCCATGCCAATAAAGCCCCTTGAATTGAATTGAATTGAATTGAGAGAGAGACAGGGGGGATAGGGAGATAGACGGAGAGTGGGGGGGAGAGAGAAAGACAGGGGGGAGAGGGAAAGAGAGAGAAAAAAGAGGGGGGAGAGAGATGGGGATAGAGAGCGGGGAGAGAGAGAAGATAACCCTTAGTTAATTCTGCACTCTTAAGGTTACAGACTCCATAGGAGCCAATTAATCTAGTGAACCCAAGTCTAAATGAATACACCTCACTGTACATTCAGAGACCACTCTCTCTCTTTCTCTTTCTCTCTTTCTCTCTCTCTCTCTCTCTCTCTCTCTCTCTCTCTCTCTGTCTGTCTCTATTTCTCTTCTCTCTTTCTCTGTCTCTGTCTCTGTCTCTGTCTCTGTCTCTGTCTCTGTCTCTGTCTCTGTCTCTCTCTCTCTCTCTCTCTCTCTCTCTCTCTCTCTCTCTCTCTCTCTCTCTCTCTTTTCTCTCTCTCTCTCTCTCTCTCTCTCTCTCTACCTTTATGAGATTAGAGAATACCTCCGAAGACAATTGAGTTAATTCAGTTAGCAACTTCACATGTTGCACAAAGCTTATATCCCATGGTTATGAATCTGTCAGTGTTATTCAAGGAACAGCTCAATCTTTTGTGGTGGAACATTGATAATTGATGTTTCCCTGATATGCAAAAATAGATATATGGTATGGACTCATATTACATTCATGAACCCAGAGAGATTTCAACCCAGGTTTCTCGTTCACCAACCCGGTACCATTAAACCACCATGACCTCATCATGATCTGAGTCTCAAGCAGGTCTGCCTTATTGTGACAGCATGATCCAAAACCTCGTCATGACCTGAGTCCCAGAGAGGGCTGCCTTATTGTGACAGCATGATCCCAAACCTCATCATGACCTGAGTCCCAGAGAGGGCTGCCTTATTGTGACAGCATGATCCCAAACCTCATCATGACCTGAGTCTCAGGCAGGGCTGCCTTATTGTGACAACATGATCCCAAACCTCATCATGACCTGAGTCCCAGAGAGGGCTGCCTTATTGTGACAGCATGATCCCAAACCTCATCATGACCTGAGTCCCAGAGAGGGCTGCCTTATTGTGACAGCATGATCCCAAACCTCATCATGACCTGAGTCCCAGAGAGGGCTGCCTTATTGTGACAGCATGATCCCAAACCTCATCATGACCTGAGTCCCAGAGAGGGCTGCCTTATTGTGACAGCATGATCCCAAACCTCATCATGACCTGAGTCTCAGGCAGGGCTGCCTTATTGTGACAGCATGATCCCAAACCTCATCATGACCTGAGTCTCAGAGAGGGCTGCCTTATTGTGACAACATGATCCCAAACCTCATCATGACCTGAGTCCCAGAGAGGGCTGCCTTATTGTGACAGCATGATCCCAAACCTCATCATGACCTGAGTCCCAGAGAGGGCTGCCTTATTGTGACAGCATGATCCCAAACCTCATCATGACCTGAGTCCCAGAGAGGGCTGCCTTATTGTGACAGCATGATCCCAAACCTCATCATGACCTGAGTCCCAGAGAGGGCTGCCTTATTGTGACAGCATGATCCCAAACCTCATCATGACCTGAGTCCCAGAGAGGGCTGCCTTATTGTGACAGCATGATCCCAAACCTCATCATGACCTGAGTCCCAGAGAGGGCTGCCTTATTGTGACAGCATGATCCCAAACCTCATCATGACCTGAGTCCCAGAGAGGGCTGCCTTATTGTGACAGCATGATCCCAAACCTCATCATGACCTGAGTCCCAGAGAGGGCTGCCTTATTGTGACAGCATGATCCCAAACCTCATCATGACCTGAGTCCCAGAGAGGGCTGCCTTATTGTGACAGCATGATCCCAAACCTCATCATGACCTGAGTCCCAGAGAGGGCTGCCTTATTGTGACAGCATGATCCCAAACCTCATCATGACCTGAGTCCCAGAGAGGGCTGCCTTATTGTGACAACATGATCCCAAACCTCATCATGACCTGAGTCCCAGAGAGGGCTGCCTTATTGTGACAGCATGATCCCAAACCTCATCATGACCTGAGTCTCAGAGAGGGCTGCCTTATTGTGACAACATGATCCCAAACCTCATCATGACCTGAGTCTCAGGCAGGGCTGCCTTATTGTGACAGCATGATCCCAAACCTCATCATGACCTGAGTCTCAGAGAGGGCTGCCTTATTGTGACAACATGATCCCAAACCTCATCATGACCTGAGTCTCAGAGAGGGCTGCCTTATTGTGACAACATGATCCCAAACCTCATCATGACCTGAGTCCCAGAGAGGGCTGCCTTATTGTGACAGCATGATCCCAAACCTCATCATGACCTGAGTCCCAGAGAGGGCTGCCTTATTGTGACAGCATGATCCCAAACCTCATCATGACCTGAGTCTCAGGCAGGGCTGCCTTATTGTGACAACATGATCCCAAACCTCATCATGACCTGAGTCTCAGGCAGGGCTGCCTTATTGTGACAGCATGATCCCAAACCTCATCATGACCTGAGTCCCAGAGAGGGCTGCCTTATTGTGACAACATGATCCCAAACCTCATCATGACCTGAGTCTCAGAGAGGGCTGCCTTATTGTGACAGCATGATCCCAAACCTCATCATGACCTGAGTCCCAGAGAGGGCTGCCTTATTGTGACAACATGATCCCAAACCTCATCATGACCTGAGTCTCAGGCAGGGCTGCCTTATTGTGACAACATGATCCCAAACCTCATCATGACCTGAGTCTCAGAGAGGGCTGCCTTATTGTGACAGCATGATCCCAAACCTCATCATGACCTGAGTCCCAGAGAGGGCTGCCTTATTGTGACAGCATGATCCCAAACCTCATCATGACCTGAGTCCCAGAGAGGGCTGCCTTATTGTGACAACATGATCCCAAACCTCATCATGACCTGAGTCCCAGAGAGGGCTGCCTTATTGTGACAGCATGATCCCAAACCTCATCATGACCTGAGTCCCAGAGAGGGCTGCCTTATTGTGACAGCATGATCCCAAACCTCATCATGACCTGAGTCCCAGAGAGGGCTGCCTTATTGTGACAGCATGATCCCAAACCTCATCATGACTTGAGTCCCAGAGAGGGCTGCCTTATTGTGACAACATGATCCCAAACCTCATCTGCTACATTTACACCTGATTGATACAGTATGTGTCCTGTATGGCCGAGGTTATAACAACCACCTGCCCTGTGACGAACCTGTCCCAGTGATGTTGGTGGAGTAGATAGAGCAGATGACAGTTGAAGGACAGTACTTGTCGTTGACACATCACTGCAGACAGGCACATAGCCAAGTCAACATTGACACCCTTAAAAATGACCATGTCAGTCTGTAGACATGTAATACATATTTTGTGTGTGTGTGTGCTTTCTGTTCTGAAAAAAGTAAAGCCTCCTATAAACATTTAACTGGTCTACTGTACGTGGTGTTGAACATCAGTTTTCCTCATGTCCCATGCAGGCTTCGGTAACGCTGTCATATTGCTGTGATAACGCTGTCACAATGTTGTCATAACACTGTCATGTTGTCATAACACTGTCATAATGTCACAATGTTGTCATAACACTGTCATAATGTTGTCATAACACTGTCATCATGTTGTCATAACACTGTCTTAACACTGCCGTAATGCTTTAATAATGTTGTCATAACACTGTCATAATGTTGTCATAATGCTGTCATGCTGCTGTCATGCTGCTGTCATGCTGCTGTCATAATGCTGTCATAATGCTGTCATAATGCTGTCATAATGCTGTCATAATGCTGTCATAATGCTGTCATAATGCTGTCATTGTGCTGTCATAGTGCTGTCATAATGCTGACCTGTAAGGATGGCCGTCTGTTGGTGCTTGTACACAGTAGCTCCTACTATAGGAGATGCAGTAAGTGACAGGTATATTTTGAATCTGTCTTTGTTGATAACTACTCATGTCTCACTTGGAAAAGAGATCCCATTCTCAATTTCATAACCTGTCTGAATAAAGGATGAATAAATCTATAAGCGAGGAAAGCAGTATAAAGTATGTATTTACAAACGAGCAGAAGAGATGTAAAGTAATATAAACAGATACTTCAGTATTGATTAGTATCCCCAAGGCTGCAGCTACTCTTCCTCATGTCCAAACAGGGTTAAAACCATTACATCACAACAAAACACAACATCAGCCTTTCATTAACAATAAAACAATACATAATACAATACAATATTACATCATTAATCTAATATTACACATTTACAATATAAGATCCACAATACCACAATACCATAACATTACAGTGTGTGTGTGTCTCTTCACAGTCCAAGTTGTCCCATAAGGTGTAGTTCATGTATTCATGGCTCTATGTAGTACTGTGCCTTTCCCAGAGTCTGTTCTGGACTTGGAGACTGTGAAGAGACCCCTGGTGGCATGTCTTGTGGGGAATGCATGGTTATCTGAGCTGTGTGTTCGCTGTTTGAACAGACCCCTGGTGGCATGTCTTGTGGGGAATGCATGGTTATCTGAGCTGTGTGTTCGCTGTTTGAACAGACCCCTGGTGGCATGTCTTGTGGGGAATGCATGGTTATCTGAGCTGTGTGTTCGCTGTTTGAACAGACCCCTGGTGGCATGTCTTGTGGGGAATGCATGGTTATCTGAGCTGTGTGTTCGCTGTTTGAACAGACCCCTGGTGGCATGTCTTGTGGGGAATGCATGGTTATCTGAGCTGTGCGTTCGCTGTTTGAACAGACCCCTGGTGGCATGTCTTGTGGGGAATGCATGGTTATCTGAGCTATGTGTTCGCTGTTTGAACAGACCCCTGGTGGCATGTCTTGTGGGGAATGCATAGTTATCTGAGCTGTGTGTTCGCTGTTTGAACTGACAGTCTGGTGCATGGAACAGGTCAATACCTCTCATAAAGACCAGAAATGAGAGATAGATATGTTAGTCCTACATGTATATTTAAGGGCCAGCTGTGCTGCTCTGTTCTGGGCCAACTGGAACTGTAATATGTTCTACTTTGCAGCACTTGACCATATAACTGGACAGTAGTCCAGGTGTGATAAAACGAAAGCCTGCAGGACTTGACCATAAAACTGGACAGTAGTCCAGGTGTGATAAAACGAAAGCTTCCAGGACTTGACCATATAACTGGACAGTAGTCCAGGTGTGATAAAACGAAAGCCTGCAGGACTTGACCATATAACTGGACAGTAGTCCAGGTGTGATAAAACAAAAGCCTGCAGGACTTGACCATATAACTGGACAGTAGTCCAGGTGTGATAAAACGAAAGCTTCCAGGACTTGACCATATAACTGGACAGTAGTCCAGGTGTGATAAAACGAAAGCCTGCAGGACTTGACCATATAACTGGACAGTAGTCCAGGTGTGATAAAACAAAAGCCTGCAGGACTTGACCATATAACTGGACAGTAGTCCAGGTGTGATAAAACGAAAGCCTGCAGGACTTGACCAAATAACTGGACAGTAGTCCAGGTGTGATAAAACGAAAGCCTGCAGGACTTGACCATATAACTGGACAGTAGTCCAGGTGTGATAAAACGAAAGCCTGCTGGACTTGACCATATAACTGGACAGTAGTCCAGGTGTGATAAAACGAAAGCCTGCAGGACTTGACCATATAACTGGACAGTAGTCCAGGTGTGATAAAACGAAAGCCTGCAGGACGTGTTTAGTTGATAGTGATGTCAAGAAATCAGAGCGGTGCTTTATCACAGACAGACCTCTCCCTGTCTTAGATACCTGTTTGACCATGTCA
>NW_027012291.1:25000-72500 GCF_036934945.1 Oncorhynchus masou masou
TGACTCTATCTTGCATCGACCCTACGCACACTCACTGGACTATAAATACACACCATACGCACAGTCACTGGACTATAAATACACACCATACGCACACTCACTAGACTATAAATACACACCATATGCACACTCACTAGACTATAAATACACACCATACGCACACTCACTAGACTATAAATACACACCATACGCACACTCACTAGACTATAAATACACACCATATGCACACTCACTCACACACACTACATTGACACTCCCACACAAAACTCCCACATTCACATACACTACATATGCACACACACACACACACACACACACACACACACACACACACACACACACATAACACACACACACACACACACACACATACCGACAAAACACAAACACACGTGCATATACATTACACACACATACACACACACACACACTTTTACGTTCATAATTTGCTGATGTCCTGTTCTTTGTTTTACTCGTATTATTATCTATCCTGATGCCTGGTCACTTTACCTGCTTTCATGTACATATCTACCTCAAATACCTGGTACCTCTGCACAGTGATCTGGTACTGGTACTCCCTGTATAGAGCTCCATCATTGATCTGGTACTCCCTGTATAGAGCTCCATCATTGATCTGGTACTCCCTGTATAGAGCTCCATCATTGATCTGGTACTGGTACTCCCTGTATAGAGCTCCATCATTGATCTGGTACTCCCTGTATAGAGCTCGATCATTGATCTGGTACTCCCTGTATAGAGCTCCATCATTGATCTGGTACTGGTACTCCCTGTATAGAGCTCCATCATTGATCTGGTACTCCCTGTATAGAGCTCCATCATTGATCTGGTACTGATACTCCCTGTATAGAGCTCCATCATTGATCTGATACTACCTGTATAGAGCTCCATCATTGATCTGGTACTTCCTGTATAGAGCTCCATCATTGATCTGGTACTGATACTCCCTGTATAGAGCTCCATCATTGATCTGGTACTCCCTGTATAGAGCTCCATCATTGATCTGGTACTTCCTGTATAGAGCTCCATCATTGATCTGGTACTCCCTGTATAGAGCTCCATCAGTGATCTGGTACTGATACTCCCTGTATAGAGCTCCATCAGTGATCTGGTACTCCCTGTATAGAGCTCCATCATTGATCTGGTACTGATACTCCCTGTATAGAGCTCCATCATTGATCTGGTACTTCCTGTATAGAGCTCCATCATTGATCTGGTACTCCCTGTATAGAGCTCCATCATTGATCTGGTACTGATACTCCCTGTATAGAGCTCCATCATTGATCTGGTACTCCCTGTATAGAGCTCCATCATTGATCTGGTACTGATACTCCCTGTATAGAGCTCCATCATTGATCTGGTACTCCCTGTATAGAGCTCCATCATTGATCTGGTACTCCCTGTATAGAGCTCCATCAGTGATCTGGTACTGATACTCCCTGTATAGAGCTCCATAATTGATCTGGTACTGGTACTCCCTGTATAGAGCTCCATCATTGATCTGGTACTGATACTCCCTGTATAGAGCTCCATTAGTGATCTGGTACTGGTACTCCCTGTATAGAGCTCCATCATTGATCTGGTACTCCTTGTATAGAGCTCCATCATTGATCTGGTACTGATACTCCCTGTATAGAGCTCCATCACTGATCTGGTACTCCTTGTATAGAGCTCCATCATTGATCTGGTACTCCCTGTATAGAGCTCCATCATTGATCTGGTACTCCCTGTATAGAGCTCCATCATTGATCTGGTACTGATATTCCCTGTATAGAGCTCCATCATTGATCTGGTACTGGTACTCCCTGTATAGAGCTCCATCATTGATCTGGTACTGGTACTCCCTGTATAGAGCTCCATCAGTGATCTGGTACTGATACTCCCTGTATAGAGCTCCATCAGTGATCTGGTACTGGTACTCCCTGTATAGAGCTCCATCATTGATCTGGTACTCCCTGTATAGAGCTCCATCAGTGATCTGGTACTGGTACTCCCTGTATAGAGCTCCATCAGTGATCTGGTACTGATACTCCCTGTATAGAGCTCCATCATTGATCTGGTACTGGTACTCCCTGTATAGAGCTCCATCATTGATCTGGTACTGGTACTCCCTGTATAGCACTCCATCATTGATCTGGTATTGATACTCCCTGTATAGAGCTCCATCATTGATCTGGTACTCCCTGTATAGAGCTCCATCATTGATCTGGTACTGGTACTCCCTGTATAGAGCTCCATCATTGATCTGGTACTGGTACTCCCTGTATAGAGCTCCATCAGTGATCTGGTACTGATACTCCCTGTATAGAGCTCCATCATTGATCTGGTATTGATACTCCCTGTATAGAGCTCCATCATTGATCTGGTACTCCCTGTATAGAGCTCCATCATTGATCTGGTACTGGTACTCCCTATATAGAGCTCCATCATTGATCTGGTACTGGTACTCCCTGTATAGAGCTCCATCAGTGATCTGGTACTGATACTCCCTGTATTGAGCCCCATCATTGATCTGGTACTGGTACTCCCTGTATAGAGCTCCATCATTGATCTGGTACTCCCTGCATAGAGCTCCATCATTGATCTGGTACTGGTACTCCCTGTATAGAGCTCCATCATTGATCTGGTACTCCCTGTATAGAGCTCCATCATTGATCTGGTACTGGTACTCCCTGTATAGAGCTCCATCATTGATCTGGTACTGATACTCCCTGTATAGAGCTCCATCAGTGATCTGGTACTGGTACTCCCTGTATAGAGCTCCATCAGTGATCTGGTACTGATACTCCCTGTATTGAGCCCCATCATTGATCTGGTACTGGTACTCCCTGTATAGAGCTCCATCATTGATCTGGTACTCCTGTATAGAGCTCCATCATTGATCTGGTACTGGTACTCCCTGTATAGAGCTCCATCATTGATCTGGTACTGATACTCCCTGTATAGAGCTCCATCAGTGATATGGTACTCCCTGTATAGAGCTCCATCATTGATCTGGTACTGGTACTCCCTGTATAGAGCTCCATCATTGATCTGGTACTCCCTGTATAGAACTCCATCATTGATCTGGTACTGATACTCCCTGTATAGAGCTCCATCATTGATCTGGTACTCCCTGTATAGAGCTCCATCATTGATCTGGTACTTCCTGTATAGAGCTCCATCATTGATCTGGTACTGATACTCCCTGTATAGAGCTCAATCATTGATCTGGTACTCCCTGTATAGAGCTCCATCATTGATCTGGTACTTCCTGTATAGAGCTCCATCATTGATCTGGTACTGATACTCCCTGTATGGAGCTCCATCATTGATTTGGTACTCCCTGTATAGAGCTCCATCATTGATCTGGTACACCCAGTATAGAGCTCCATCATTGATCTGGTACTCCCTGTATAGAGCTCCATCATTGATTTGGTACTGATACTCCCTGTACAGAGCTCCATCAGTGATCTGGTACTGATACTCCCTGTATAGCACTCCATCAGTGATCTGGTACTGATTTCTCCCTGTTTTGAGCTCCATCAGTGATCTGGTACTGATACTCCCTGTATAGAGCTCCATCGTTGATCTGGTACTGATACTCCCTGTATAGAGCTCCATCAGTGATCTGGTACTCCTTGTATAGAGCTCCATCATTGATCTGGTGCTCCCTGTATAGAGCTCCATCATTGATCTGGTACTGGTACTCCCTGTATAAAGCTCCATCATTGATCTGGTACTGATACTCCCTGTATTGAGCTCCATCATTGATCTGGTACTGGTACTCCCTGTATAGAGCTCCATCATTGATCTGGTACTCCCTGTATAGAGCTCCATCAGTGATCTGGTACTGGTACTCCCTGTATAGAGCTCCATCATTGATCTGGTACTCCCTGTATAGAGCTCCATCAGTGATCTGGTACTGATACTCCCTGTATTGAGCTCCATCATTGATCTGGTACTGGTACTCCCTGTATAGAGCTCCATCATTGATCTGGTACTGATACTCCCTGTATAGAGCTCCATCAGTGATCTGGTACTGGTACTCCCTGTTTTGAGCTCCATCATTGTGGATTTAATTGTTTTCTTTTCTTTTAAACTCTACATAGTTGCGATGAGCTCTTAAGCACGCATTTCACTCTAAAATCTACACCAGTTATATTGGGTGCATGTGACAAATAACATTGAATTTGATTTGAATAGCCTATAAATGTTATACACTGAGTGTACAAAACATTAAGAACACCTTCCTGATATTGAGTCACACCCCCTTTACCTTCAGAACAACCTCAATTCGTTGGGGAATGGACTCTACAAGGTGTCGAAAGCGATCCACAGGGATGCTGGCCCATGTTGACTCCAATGCTTCCCACAGTTGTGTCAAGTTGGCAGGATGTCCTTTGGGTGGTGGACCATTCTTGATACACACGGGAAACTGTTGATCATGAAAAATCCAGCAGCGTTGTAGTTCATGACACAAACCAGGGCACCTGGCACCTACTACCATACCCTGTTCAAAGACAGTTCAATGGGTGTTATGCCCATTCTCCCTCTGTATGGCACACATATACAATCAATGTTTCAAGTGTCTCAAGGCTTGAAAATCCTTATTTAACCAGTCTCCTCCCCTTCATGTAGATTTAACAGGTGACATCAATAAGGGATCATAGCTTTCACCTGGAAAGAGCATGTTCCTAATGTTTTGTACACTCAGTGTATAATAATAATAATAATAATAATAAATACAATAATAATACTAACAATAATTACAATAATACTGCTAATAATAATAATAATAATTACAATAATACTACTAATACTACTAATAATAATTACAATAATACTGCTACTAATAATCATTACAATAATACTACTAATACTAATAATGATAATTACAATAATACTACTAATACCACAAACAATAATACTACGAATACCACCAATTATAATAATTGCAACAATACTACTATAAATAATAATAATAACAACAATTGCAATAATACTACTATAAATAATAATAATAATAATAATAATAATAATAATTGCAATAATACTACTAATAGTCCCAATAATAATAATTACAATACTACCACCACTAA
Organism: Oncorhynchus masou masou; assembly: GCF_036934945.1. Taxonomy (NCBI): domain Eukaryota; kingdom Metazoa; phylum Chordata; class Actinopteri; order Salmoniformes; family Salmonidae; genus Oncorhynchus; species Oncorhynchus masou. The sequence continues at coordinate 30,100 of NW_027012291.1, forward strand.
TAATTATAATACTAGTTACAATAATACCACTAATAATAATAATTACAATAATACTACTTCCAATAACAATAATAATAATTACAATACTACTACTAATACTAACAACAATTACAATACTACTACTAACACTAATAATAATAATACTTGCAATAATACTACTAATACTATGAATACAAATGATTACAATAATACTGCTAATACCACAAATAATAGTACTTGCAATAATACTACTGATACTCCTACTAATAATTACAATAATGCTACTAATACTACTATTATTGACACTAATTACCATAATACTACTAATACTACCAATACTAATACTTGCAATAATACTACCACTAATAATAATTTCAATAATATTACTACTACTACTACTAATTACAATAATACTACTAGTGCTAATAATAATAATAATTACAATACTGCTACTGCTACCAATAATAATAACAATTGCAATAATACCACTAACACTAATAATAATAATAATAATACTATGAATACTACTAATTACAATAATACTGCTAATGCTACGAATAATACAGATTACAATAATACTACTAATACTACTACTAATAATAATAATTGCAATAATTATACTAATACTAATAATAATAAGTACAATAATACTACTAATGCTACTAATAATAATTACAATAATGCTACTTATACCACTACTAATAATGATAATTACATTAATACTACAAATACTACTACTAATAATAATTGCAATAATACTACTAGTACTACTAATAATAATAATTGCAATAATACCACTAATACTACAACTACCAATGTTTGCAATAATACTACTAATATTACTGATAATAATAATTACAGTAATAGTGATAATACTTCGAATACTAATAATTACAATAATACTACTAATGCTAACACTACTAATAATTGCAATAATACTACTAATACAACTACTAATAATAATTACAATAATACTACTAATACTACAACTACCAATGTTTGCAATAATACTACTAATACTACTACTAATAATAATTACAATAATACCACTAATACTACTATTAGTAATAATTACAATAATAGTGCTACTAATACTACTAATAATAATAATTACAATAATAGTGCTACTAATACTACTACTAATAATAATTACAATAATAGTGCTACTAATACTACTACTAATAATAACTACAATAATACTACTAATACTACCATTAGTAATAATTACAATAATACTACTAATACTACTACTAATAATAATTACAATAATAGTGCTACTAATACTACTACTAATAATAACTACAATAATACTACTAATACTACCATTAGTAATAATTACAATAATACTACTAATACTACTACTAATAATAATTACAATAATAGTGCTACTAATACTACTACTAATAATAACTACAATAATACTACTAATACTACCATTAGTAATAATTACAATAATACTACTAATACTACTACTAATAATAATTACAATAATAGTGCTACTAATACTACAACTAATAATAACTACAATAATACTACTAATACTACCATTAGTAATAATTACAATAATAGTGCTACTAATACTACTACTAATAATAATTACAATAATAGTGTTACTAATACTACTACTAATACTTACGATAATACTGCTAATACTACTACTAATAACACTTCTTATTGTGTCCCTATCAGGACATTTGCCTTACATCTCAACAAACCTCCTGGGATGGTGTTTCACAGCCACACACACACACAACCCTGACTGTCCCTCAGCTGTCATGTGACTGACTACATGTCCTTTATGTGTCAGGTGATTTGTGATGTATGTACAATCACATGTCATCATGCTCTATATCACTCTAAACTCAACCCTGGACCTTGAGACCAGTTCCACTGCGTTTTTCCATTGTTCCCCTCTAGTCAGGGACACCAGGGTTGTACAATTAATTATCAGGTAGAAGAGAAACCAGCAGACTCCAGACCTCGTAGGGTAAGAGTTGAGTAACCCTGATCTATATATTGTGAAGTGTGTGTGTGTGTTAGAAGACACACTGTGAATCATTGTGTCTATGTCTATTACTAATGTCTGGCCCTCATAATCTCCCGACCCAGTCTGTTCAGCATCATTAATCTGTCAGCACTGTAGATTAGTAATATTGAACCCCTTGAGGTATATCTGGGACATAGACTCCGAGTTTGTGCTGTACATTAGTAACTCATAAAGGACATGTTGATCCTGTTCTCTCACCACTTCTTCACCTTACCTCTCACCTCTGTCTCCCCTTCCTTCCTCTCTCCCCTCTACCTCAGACCGCCCTGCTGCCATGACGACCAAGGAGGAGGGTCCCGGTGCAGAGGTGGCCGTCTCCATCTCCAGGGACGACGAGATGCCCCTCCCCGCCGTGGCTCCTCCCTCGAGGAAGAGGAGGAGGAGGAGGAGCAGCGGATGGAGCGGAGGATGGAGGGATCGATCCTAGAAGAACAAGTGATGGAAGAAGAGGAGGAGTGCAACGGTGACAATAATGATGATGCGAGCAGTGACATCAGCACCCTAATAGTTCCGTATCCTGAGCTGGCTCCTGTCATCTTCTTCTGTCTCAAGCAGACCACGTTCCCCAGGAGCTGGTGTATACGTGCCGTGTCCAGCCCATATCCTTTACCGCTATGACCTCTGACCTCTAACCCCTTACCCTTCAACTTGCTTTGGATCTACTGTGTGTAAGTACGGTATAAGTGTGTGGAGCTGGTGTATACGTGCCGTGTCCAGCCCATATCCTTTACCGCTATGACCTCTTACCTCTAACCCCTTACCCTTCAACTTGCTTTGGATCTACTGTGTGTAAGTACGGTATAAGTGTGTGGAGCTGGTGTATACGTGCCACGTCAGGCCCATATCTTTTACCCTATGACCTATGACCTCTCACCTCTCATCTGTCACCAGCAGGGGAGAACAGTATCCGTGTGTCTGTGTAACAGTATCAGGAGGTCCAGAGTAACATAAAACTGGCCCATGCATACAGTTGTACTCCATAGCAGGCAGATATGCTGAGACAGGGAAACACTCACACACATACACACACACACGCTGAGAGTGTGTGTGAGGGACGACAGGGGTGCTAGATTACCTAGGGTGAATTGGGCTGGATCGGTGAAAGAATCTAAGCAGTCAGCTGTGTAATCTTGTGCATTTATCCAGGGTGACTCTGTGTCTGTGTATCTGTATGTGTGTGTTTATCCAGGGTCACTTTCACAAAGGACTGCTATTACAGTAAATTACAGTAAATCACAGTGAATTACAGTGCGTTCCTATGTGTCTGTATACAGTATATACAGTGCATTTGGAATGTATTCAGACCCCTTTCCCTTTTCCCAGTTTTGTCACCTTATAGCCTTATAGCCTAAAATTGATTAATTTACATTTTTCCTTATCAATCTGCACACACTACCCCATAATGACAAAGCGAAAACAGGTTTTTAGACATTTTTGCAAATTTATAAAAAATGAAAAACAGAAATAAATGACTCTGACAGGGCTCCAAAGTTCCATCTCTGCAGCACTCCACCAATCAGGCCTTTATGGTAGAGTAGCCAGACGGAAGCCACTCCTCAGTAAAAGGCACATGACAGCCCGCTTGGAGTTTGCTAAAAGGCACCTAAAAAACTCAGACCATCACGAACAAGATTCTCTGGTTTGATGAAACCACGATTGAACTCTTTGGCTTGATTGCCAAGCTTCACATCTGGAGGAAACCTGGCACCATCCCTACGGTGAAGCATGGTGGTGGCAGCATCATGCTGTGGGGATGCTTTTCAGCGCCAGGGACTGGGAGACGAGACAGGATTGAGGCAAAGATCAACTGAGCAAAGTACAGAGAGATCCTTGTTGAAAACCTGCTCCAGTGTGCTCATGACCTCAGACTGGGGGTGAAGGTTCACCTTCCAACAGGACAACGACCCTAAGCACAAAGCCAAGACAACACAGGGGTGGCGTCGGGACAAGTCTCTGAATGTCCTTGAGTGGCCCAGCCAGAGACCGGACTTGAACCCCGATCGAACATCTCGGGAGAGACCTGAAAATAGCTGTACAGTGACTCTGCCCATCCAACCTGACAGAGCTTGAGAGGATCTGCAGAGAAGAATGGGAGAAACTCCCCAAATACAGGTGTGTCAAACATGTAGTGTCATACCCAAGAAGACTCAAGGCTGTAATCGCTGCCAAAGGTGCTTCAACAAAGTCCTGAGGGTCTGAATACTTTGTTTTCTAAAAAAAATGTTGGGGCTTTGTCATTAAATTGTCTGTAGATTGATAAGGAGGAAAAAACGATTTAATCTGTTTCAGAATACAGCTGTTATGTAACAAAATGTTGAAAAAGTCAAGGGGTCTGAATACTTCCTGAATGCACTGTATGGTCTCTTTCCAGTTCTTGTGCAGTTAGTGTGAAAATAATATAGAGTGTTGAATGTGAAGGCTGCAGTTAGTGTGAACATAATGTAGAGTGTTGAATGTGAAGGCTGCAGTTAGTGTGAAAATAATATAGAGTGTTGAATGTGAAGGCTGCAGTTAGTGTGAACATAATGTAGAGTGTTGAATGTGAAGGCTGCAGTTAGTGTGAACATAATGTAGAGTGTTGAATGTGAAGGCTGCAGTTAGTGTGAACATAATGTAGAGTGTTGAATGTGAAGGCTGCAGTTAGTGTGAACATAATGTAGAGTGTTGAATGTGAAGGCTGCAGTTAGTGTGAACATAATGTAGAGTGTTGAATGTGAAGGCTGCAGTTAGTGTGAACATAATGTAGAGTGTTGAATGTGAAGGTTGCAGTTAGTGTGAACATAATGTAGAGTGTTGAATGTGAAGGCTGCAGTTAGTGGGAACATAATGTAGAGTGTTGAATGTGAAGGTTGCAGTTAGTGTGAACATAATGTAGAGTGTTGAATGTGAAGGCTGCAGTTAGTGTGAACATAATGTAGAGTGTTGAATGTGAAGGCTGCAGTTAGTGTGAACATAATGTAGAGTGTTGAATGTGAAGGCTGCAGTTAGTGTGAACATAATGTAGAGTGTTGAATGTGAAGGCTGCAGTTAGTGTGAACATAATGTAGAGTGTTGAATGTGAAGGCTGCAGTTAGTGTGAACATAATGTAGAGTGTTGAATGTGAAGGCTGCAGTTAGTGTGAACATAATGTAGAGTGTTGAATGTGAAGGCTGCAGTTAGTGTGAACATAATGTAGAGTGTTGAATGTGAAGACTGCAGTTAGTGGGAACATAATGTAGAGTGTTGAATGTGAAGGCTGCAGTTAGTGTGAACATAATGTAGAGTGTTGAATGTGAAGGCTGCAGTTAGTGTGAACATAATGTAGAGTGTTGAATGTGAAGACTGCAGTTAGTGGGAACATAATGTAGAGTGTTGAATGTGAAGGCTGCAGTTAGTGTGAACATAATGTAGAGTGTTGAATGTGAAGGCTGCAGTTAGTGTGAACATAATGTAGAGTGTTGAATGTGAAGGCTGCAGTTAGTGTGAACATAATGTAGAGTGTTGAATGTGAAGGCTGCAGTTAGTGTGAACATAATGTAGAGTGTTGAATGTGAAGACTGCAGTTAGTGGGAACATAATGTAGAGTGTTGAATGTGAAGGCTGCAGTTAGTGTGAACATAATGTAGAGTGTTGAATGTGAAGGCTGCAGTTAGTGTGAACATAATGTAGAGTGTTGAATGTGAAGGCTGCAGTTAGTGTGAACATAATGTAGAGTGTTGAATGTGAAGACTGCAGTTAGTGGGAACATAATGTAGAGTGTTGAATGTGAAGGCTGCAGTTAGTGTGAACATAATGTAGAGTGTTGAATGTGAAGGCTGCAGTTAGTGTGAACATAATGTAGAGTGTTGAATGTGAAGACTGCAGTTAGTGGGAACATAATGTAGAGTGTTGAATGTGAAGGCTGCAGTTAATGTGAACATAATGTAGAGTGTTGAATGTGAAGGCTGTGTGAACATAATGTTGTTGAATGTGTGAACATAATGTAGAGTGTTGAATGTGAAGACTGCAGTTAGTGGGAACATAATGTAGAGTGTTGAATGTGAAGACTGCAGTTAGTGGGAACATAATGTAGAGTGTTGAATGTGAAGACTGCAGTTAGTGTGAACATAATGTAGAGTGTTGAATGTGAAGGCTGCAGTTAGTGTGAACATAATGTAGAGTGTTGAATGTGAAGGCTGCAGTTAGTGTGAACATAATGTAGAGTGTTGAATGTGAAGACTGCAGTTAGTGGGAACATAATGTAGAGTGTTGAATGTGAAGACTGCAGTTAGTGGGAACATAATGTAGAGTGTTGAATGTGAAGGCTGCAGTTAGTGTGAATATTATGTAGAGTGTTGAATGTGAAGGCTGCAGTTAGTGTGAACATAATGTAGAGTGTTGAATGTGAAGGCTGCAGTTAGTGGGAACATAATGTAGAGTGTTGAATGTGAAGGCTGCAGTTAGTGTGAACATAATGTAGAGTGTTGAATGTGAAGGCTGCAGTTAGTGTGAACATAATGTAGAGTGTTGAATGTGAAGGCTGCAGTTAGTGTGAACATAATGTAGAGTGTTGAATGTGAAGGCTGCAGTTAGTGTGAACATAATGTAGAGTGTTGAATGTGAAGGCTGCAGTTAGTGTGAACATAATGTAGAGTGTTGAATGTGAAGGCTGCAGTTAGTGTGAACATAATGTAGAGTGTTGAATGTGAAGGCTGCAGTTAGTGTGAACATAATGTAGAGTGTTGAATGTGAAGGCTGCAGTTAGTGTGAACATAATGTAGAGTGTTGAATGTGAAGACTGCAGTTAGTGGGAACATAATGTAGAGTGTTGAATGTGAAGGCTGCAGTTAGTGTGAACATAATGTAGAGTGTTGAATGTGAAGGCTGCAGTTAGTGTGAACATAATGTAGAGTGTTGAATGTGAAGAAGACTGCAGTTAGTGGGAACATAATGTAGAGTGTTGAATGTGAAGGCTGCAGTTAGTGTGAACATAATGTAGAGTGTTGAATGTGAAGGCTGCAGTTAGTGTGAACATAATGTAGAGTGTTGAATGTGAAGTGTTGAATGTAGAGTGTTGAATGGCTGCAGTTAGTGTGAACATAATGTAGAGTGTTGAATGTGAAGACTGCAGTTAGTGGGAACATAATGTAGAGTGTTGAATGTGAAGGCTGCAGTTAGTGTGAACATAATGTAGAGTGTTGAATGTGAAGGCTGCAGTTAGTGTGAACATAATGTAGAGTGTTGAATGTGAAGGCTGCAGTTAGTGTGAACATAATGTAGAGTGTTGAATGTGAAGACTGCAGTTAGTGGGAACATAATGTAGAGTGTTGAATGTGAAGGCTGCAGTTAGTGTGAACATAATGTAGAGTGTTGAATGTGAAGGCTGCAGTTAGTGTGAACATAATGTAGAGTGTTGAATGTGAAGACTGCAGTTAGTGGGAACATAATGTAGAGTGTTGAATGTGAAGGCTGCAGTTAGTGTGAACATAATGTAGAGTGTTGAATGTGAAGGCTGCAGTTAGTGTGAACATAATGTAGAGTGTTGAATGTGAAGGCTGCAGTTAGTGTGAACATAATGTAGAGTGTTGAATGTGAAGACTGCAGTTAGTGGGAACATAATGTAGAGTGTTGAATGTGAAGACTGCAGTTAGTGTGAACATAATGTAGAGTGTTGAATGTGAAGGCTGCAGTTAGTGTGAACATAATGTAGAGTGTTGAATGTGAAGGCTGCAGTTAGTGTGAACATAATGTAGAGTGTTGAATGTGAAGACTGCAGTTAGTGGGAACATAATGTAGAGTGTTGAATGTGAAGACTGCAGTTAGTGGGAACATAATGTAGAGTGTTGAATGTGAAGGCTGCAGTTAGTGTGAATATTATGTAGAGTGTTGAATGTGAAGGCTGCAGTTAGTGTGAACATAATGTAGAGTGTTGAATGTGAAGGTTGCAGTTAGTGTGAACATAATGTAGAGTGTTGAATGTGAAGGTTGCAGTTAGTGTGAACATAATGTAGAGTGTTGAATGTGAAGGCTGCAGTTAGTGTGAACATAATGTAGAGTGTTGAATGTGAAGGCTGCAGTTAGTGTGCACATTGTGGAGTGTTGAATGTGAAGGCTGCAGTTAGTGTGAACATTATGTGGAGTGTTGAATGTGAAGAATGCAGTTAGTGTTGAATGTGAAGGCTGCAGTTAGTGTGAACATAATGTAGAGTGTTGAATGTGAAGGTTGCAGTTCGTGGGAACACTAAGTGTTATCTTGTCCAATGTCTGGGAGAGAGCATGTGTTTGAGTTTGTGCTTGGGTGGGAATATGTTTGTTTGTGTGTTTGTGCCGATGTAGGTGTGTGTCACTTTCCTGATAAACCCAGCACTGCTGAGTCCCACACAGAGCAAAACAAGGAAGATACCTGTATTCTCTCTCTCTGTGTTATCTGTTCACAAGCCCAGAGCTGTTGATACCTCTGCTTGTTCCCTCATACAGAACAGGTCTAGTCCAACACACACACACACACACACGCACGCACGCACGCACGCACACACACACACACACACACACACACACACACACACACACACACACACACACACACACACACACACACACACACACACACACACACACACACACACACACACACACACACACACACACACACACACACACACACACACAGTATATGGATGTGGATAAGGGCCAGTTCAAATGGCACCCTATTCCCTACATAGTGCACTACTTTTGACCAGAGCACTATATAGGGAATAGGGTGTCATTTGGGATGCAAACCAGGAGTTAGTGAAAGGAACTGAATGGGCACTGATCCAAATGGGTGGATTTCTAGTAGGCCTAAAGGGACAGACAGAGGGAGTGAGGGAAGGAGAAAGAAAAGAGAGTTTAGTATAGTGTAGATGAGAGTGGGGTAAGTTGAGGTTTTACATTCAGCATCGTTCCATCAAGTGAAATGTAGTATTCTTTCTAACATGTATTTCAGGATGTGGTGTATCACTGGAAATAAGCAGAATTCAAATCATAGGTTGGCACAAATGAACCTGGGCATGGGGGAGGTTGACCTACGAGACCGGGTACGTTCCATTATGGATTGTGTGTATGGTTTCCTAGAAACATGAGTGGCTCAACTTACCCCGCTCCCACACAGACATAGTGAGAGGGAGAGATACTGCAGGGGACAGAGACATAGTGAGAGAGGGAGAGATACTGCAGGGGACAGAGACATAGTGAGAGGGAGAGATACTGCAGGGGACAGAGACATAGTGAGAGGGAGAGATACTGCAGGGGACAGAGACATAGTGAGAGGGAGAGATACTGCAGGGGACAGAGACATAGTGAGAGGGAGAGATACTGCAGGGGACAGAGACATAGTGAGAGAGGGAGAGATACTGCAGGGGACAGAGACATAGTGAGAGGGAGAGATACTGCAGGGGACAGAGACATAGTGAGAGGGAGAGATACTGCAGGGGACAGAGACATAGTGAGAGGGAGAGATACTGCAGGGGACAGAGACATAGTGAGAGAGGGAGAGATACTGCAGGGGACAGAGACATAGTGAGAGAGGGAGAGATACTGCAGGGGACAGAGACATAGTGAGAGGGAGAGATACTGCAGGGGGCAGAGACATAGTGAGAGAGGGAGAGATACTGCAGGGGGCAGAGACATAGTGAGAGGGAGAGATACTGCAGGGGGCAGAGACATAGTGAGAGAGGGAGAGAAACTGCAGGGGACAGAGACATAGTGAGAGAGGGAGAGATACTGCAGGGGACAGAGACATAGTGAGAGAGGGAGAGATACTGCAGGGGCAGAGACATAGTGAGAGAGGGAGAGATACTGCAGGGGGCAGAGACATAGTGAGAGAGGGAGAGATACTGCAGGGGACAGAGACATAGTGAGAGAGGGAGAGATACTGCAGGGGGCAGAGACATAGTGAGAGAGGGAGAGATACTGCAGGGGGCAGAGACATAGTGAGAGAGGGAGAGATACTGCAGGGGACAGAGACATAGTGAGAGTGGGAGAGATACTGCAGGGGACAGAGACAAAGTGAGAGAGGGAGAGATACTGCAGGGGACAGAGACATAGTGAGAGAGGGAGAGATACTGCAGGGGGCAGAGACATAGTGAGAGAGGGAGAGATACTGCAGGGGACAGAGACATAGTGAGAGAGGGAGAGATACTGCAGGGGGCAGAGACATAGTGAGAGGGAGAGATACTGCAGGGGGCAGAGACATAGTGAGAGAGGGAGAGATACTGCAGGGGACAGAGACATAGTGAGAGAGGGAGAGATACTGCAGGGGACAGAGACATAGTGAGAGGGAGAGATACTGCAGGGGACAGAGACATAGTGAGAGAGGGAGAGATACTGCAGGGGACAGAGACATAGTGAGAGAGGGAGAGATACTGCAGGGGACAGAGACATAGTGAGAGAGGGAGAGATACTGCAGGGGACAGAGACATAGTGAGAGAGGGAGAGATACTGCAGGGGGCAGAGACATAGTGAGAGAGGGAGAGGTACTGCAGGGGGCAGAGACATAGTGAGAGAGGGAGAGATACTGCAGGGGACAGAGACATAGTGAGAGAGGGAGAGATACTGCAGGGGGCAGAGACATAGTGAGAGAGGGAGAGATACTGCAGGGGGCAGAGACATAGTGAGAGGGAGAGATACTGCAGGGGACAGAGACATAGTGAGAGAGGGAGAGATACTGCAGGGGGCAGAGACATAGTGAGAGAGGGAGAGATACTACAGGGGACAGAGACATAGTGAGAGAGGGAGAGATACTGCAGGGGGCAGAGACATAGTGAGTGAGGGAGAGATACTGCAGGGGACAGAGACATAGTGAGAGAGGGAGAGATACTACAGGGGACAGAGACATAGTGAGAGAGGGAGAGATACTGCAGGGGGCAGAGACATAGTGAGAGAGGGAGAGATACTGCAGGGGACAGAGACATAGTGAGAGGGAGAGATACTGCAGGGGACAGAGACATAGTGAGAGAGGGAGAGATACTGCAGGGGTCAGAGACATAGTGAGAGGGAGAGATACTGCAGGGGACAGAGACATAGTGAGAGAGGGAGAGATACTGCAGGGGACAGAGACATAGTGAGAGAGGGAGAGATACTGCAGGGGACAGAGACATAGTGAGAGGGAGAGATACTGCAGGGGACAGAGACATAGTGAGAGAGGGAGAGATACTGCAGGGGACAGAGACATAGTGAGAGGGAGAGATACTGCAGGGGACAGAGACATAGTGAGAGAGGGAGAGATACTGCAGGGGACAGAGACATAGTGAGAGAGGGAGAGATACTGCAGGGGGCAGAGACATAGTGAGAGAGGGAGAGATACTGTAGGGGACAGAGACATAGTGAGAGAGGGAGAGATACTGCAGGGGACAGAGACATAGTGGGAGAGGGAGAGATACTGCAGGGGACAGAGACATAGTGAGAGAGGGAGAGAGAGAGATACTGCAGGGGACAGAGACATAGTGAGAGAGGGAGAGATACTGCAGGGGACAGAGACATAGTGAGAGAGGGAGAGATACTGTAGGGGACAGAGACATAGTGAGAGAGGGAGAGATACTGCAGGGGACAGAGACATAGTGAGAGAGGGAGAGATACTGCAGGGGGCAGAGACATAGTGAGAGAGGGAGAGATACTGCAGGGGGCAGAGACATAGTGAGAGAGGGAGAGATACTGCAGTGGACAGAGACATAGTGAGAGAGGGAGAGATACTGCAGGGGACAGAGACATAGTGAGAGAGGGAGAGATACTGCAGGGGGCAGAGACATAGTGAGAGAGGGAGAGATACTGCAGGGGGCAGAGACATAGTGAGAGGGAGAGATACTGCAGGGGACAGAGACATAGTGAGAGAGGGAGAGATACTGCAGGGGACAGAGACATAGTGGGAGAGGGAGAGATACTGCAGGGGACAGAGACATAGTGAGAGAGGGAGAGAGAGAGATACTGCAGGGGACAGAGACATAGTGAGAGAGGGAGAGATACTGCAGGGGACAGAGACATAGTGAGAGAGGGAGAGATACTGTAGGGGACAGAGACATAGTGAGAGAGGGAGAGATACTGCAGGGGACAGAGACATAGTGAGAGAGGGAGAGATACTGCAGGGGACAGAGACATAGTGAGAGAGGGAGAGATACTGCAGGGGACAGAGACATAGTGAGAGAGGGAGAGATACTGTAGGGGACAGAGACATAGTGAGAGAGGGAGAGATACTGCAGGGGACAGAGACATAGTGAGAGAGGGAGAGATACTGCAGGGGACAGAGACATAGTGAGAGAGGGAGAGAGAGAGATACTGCAGGGGACAGAGACATAGTGAGAGAGGGAGAGATACTGCAGGGGACAGAGACATAGTGAGAGAGGGAGAGAGAGAGATACTGCAGGGGACAGAGACATAGTGAGAGAGGGAGAGATACTGCAGGGGACAGAGACATAGTGAGAGAGGGAGAGAGAGAGATACTGCAGGGGACAGAGACATAGTGAGAGAGGGAGAGATACTGCAGGGGACAGAGACATAGTGAGAGAGGGAGAGATACTGCAGGGGACAGAGACATAGTGAGAGAGGGAGAGATACTGCAGGGGACAGAGACATAGTGAGAGAGGGAGAGATACTGCAGGGGACAGAGACATAGTGAGAGAGGGAGAGATACTGCAGGGGACAGAGACATAGTGAGAGAGGGAGAGATACTGCAGGGGACAGAGACATAGTGAGAGGGAGAGATACTGCAGGGGACAGAGACATAGTGAGAGAGGAGAGATACTGCAGGGGACAGAGACATAGTGAGAGGGAGAGATACTGCAGGGGACAGAGACATGGTGAGAGAGGGAGAGATACTGCAGGGACAGAGACATAGTGAGAGAGGGAGAGATACTGCAGGGGACAGAGACATAGTGAGAGGGAGAGATACTGCAGGGGACAGAGACATGGTGAGAGAGGGAGAGATACTGCAGGGGACAGAGACATAGTGAGAGAGGGAGAGATACTGCAGGGGACAGAGACATAGTGAGAGAGGGAGAGATACTGCAGGGGACAGAGACATAGTGAGAGAGGGAGAGATACTGCAGGGGGCAGAGACATAGTGAGAGAGGGAGAGATACTGCAGGGGACAGAGACATAGTGAGAGAGGGAGAGATACTGCAGGGGACAGAGACATAGTGAGAGGGAGAGATACTGCAGGGGACAGAGACATAGTGAGAGGGAGAGATACTGCAGGGGACAGAGACATAGTGAGAGAGGGAGAGATACTGCAGGGGACAGAGACGCATTCGGAGTCGTATTTTAGAAAAGTCACATACTATAACACTGTTTTTCAGCGTACTATTTAGTACACTAGTCGGTATGTGGAGGAGAACAGACGGGACAGGAAGAAGATATACAGAGAGGCATGTAATTAACAAAAGAAACCAAGAAAGATAAACTAACAAGATATGAACCAAGTTAAGAAGGCAAGCAAAACACTTCCCCCTCCTCTGCCTCTCTGTGTACCTCTCTCTCTCTCTCTGTGTACCTCTCTCTCTCTCTCTATATATATATATATATATATATCGCTGTGTACCTCTGCCTCTCTCTCTCTCTATGTACCTCTCTCTCTCTCTGTACCTCTCTCTCTCTCTCTCTCTCTGTACCTCTCTCTCTCTCTCTGTGTACCTCTCTCTCTCTCTCTCTCTGTACCTCTCTCCCTCTTTCTCTCTATACCTCTCTCTCTCTCTCTCTCGCTGTGTACCTCTGCCTCTCTCTCTCTGTGTACCTCTCTCTCTCTCTGCACCTCTCTCCCTCTCTCTCTCTCTCTCTCTCTCTCTCGATACCTGTTTCTCTCTCTCTCTCTCTGTGTGTGTGTGTGTGTGTGCGTGTGTGTGTGTTTATGTTTGTGTGTGTGTGTGTGTGTGTGTGTGTGTGTGTGTATGTGTGTGTGCGTGTGCGTGTGTGTGTGTGTGTGTGTGTGTGCTGGAACTGCAGATAAGGCTGAAGGATTTCAGACTAACTTTCTCACTTTAAGAGTTCTACTGCAGTGACAGTGGGGATTGTGGAAGACGAGAAAGGGAGCAGAAAAATAACTCAGACCACCCAGAATCTTCCAGAACCTTTTTCAACATTCTGGTTCTTTCTGCTCCTGCCTCCGTGGCTGTGTCATTTAGTGGTGCAACAGCATTGGAATGATGTTACATTAATTTCTGTCCCCTGCTGAAGGTTTTGTTGCTTCTTGGGCACACTATTCGTCAGTTCCTAATTGAAAATGATTTTCTGACATTTCCGACACCCCGGGAGAAAGGAGTTTCTCCTCTCTTCTCTCTGTTCTCAGTGGTTGTTAGTCTTGTTGTGCAGTAAAGTAAAGCTCAGATGGTACAGTGTGTACTTGAGAAAGGAGGGGTTTTCTCTAGGGACACTGAGCCTTCACATCAGGGTATGCCAGACGGCAACTGTTTGCTAAGAGAGAGAGGGAGAATCTGTGTGCGTGTGTGGCAAATGATTTTTGACAAATTCCTTTAATGAAACAAAATTAAGTGACATTTACTGGGTCTCTTTGTCACTTCAGTAGTCCTCCATCCATCAAGTACTACTCTCCACACATTGTGTGTGCATGCGTGGGTGTGTGCGTGTACGTGTGTGTACGTGTGTGCGTGTCAGTGCGCTGTAAGAGCCGTGGCTGATGGAGCAACACTTTGGATTGATTGGTTAAATTAAAAAGTTTGTGGGTTTGGACATATTGAGGACATCCACATGATCATGTTATTGTGCCTTAATCAATGTCTCGGGGTACATGACTGTGATTGGCCCCACACATTGGCTTTAATGATTGAAGTCAAGGCTGTGGGTGGACAGAGATATAACACACTGTGCCAGACCAAGGGAAGGTTCAACCACAGATGTCCAGGAAGACTTAGCTACAGCAGGTCTTCATAGTGATCAGTGGGACTGCAGTCTCTTCCCTCCACAGATATCAGCTGGGGGGTTTATAGGGTCCAATCACACCACAGAAGTGCCTGTAAAGCATCTTACAGAAAGAGAGAGAGAGAGAGAGAAGAGAGAAGAGAGAGAAAGAGAAGAGAGAGGGAGAGAGAGAGAGAAGAGAGAGAAGAGAGAAGAGAGAGAAGAGAGAGTGAGAGAGAGAAGAGAGAGTGAGAGAGTGAGAGAGAGAGAGAGAAGAGAGAGGGAGAGAGAGAGAGAAGAGAGAAGGAGAGAGAGAGAGGGGAGAGAGAGGGGGAGAGAGAGAGAGAGAAGAGAGAGAAGAGAGAGAGAGAGAGAATGAGAGAGAGAGAGAGGAGAGAGAGAGAGAGAGAGAGAGAGAGAGAGAGAGAGAGAGAGAGAGAGAGAGAGAGAGAGAGAGAGAGAGAGATGGAGAGAGAGAGAGAGAGAGAGAGAGAGAGAGAGAGAGAGAGAGAGAGAGAGAGAGAGAGAGAGAGAGAGAGAGAGAGAGAGAGAGAGAGAGAGAGAGAGAGAGAGAGAGAGAGAGAGATGGAGAGAGAGAGAGAGAGAGAGGGGAGAGAGAGAGAGAGAGAGAGAGAGAGAGGGGAGAGAGAGAGAGAGAATGAGAGAGAGAGAGGGAGAGAGAGAGAGACTGAGAGAGAGTGTGGAGAGAGAGAGAGAGAGAGAGAGAGAGAGAGAGAGAGAGAGGGGAGAGAGAGAGAGAGAGAGAGAGACAGAGAGAGAGGGAAAGAGAGAGAGAGAGAGAGAGAATGAGAGAGAGAGAGGGGAGAGAGAGAGAGAGAGAGAGAGAGAGAGAGAGAGAGAGAGAGAGAGAGAGAGAGAGAGAGAGAGAGAGAGAGAGAGAGAGAGAGAGAGAGAGAGAGAGAGAGAGAGAGAGAGGAGAGAGAGAGAGAATGAGAGAGAGAGAGGGGAGAGAGAGAGAGAGGGAGAGAGAGAGAGAGAGAGAGAGAGAGAGAGAGATGGAGAGAGAGAGAGAGAGAGAGAGAGAGAGAGAGAGAGAGAGAGAGAGAGAGAGAGAGAGAGAGAGAGAGATGGAGAGAGAGAGAGAGAGAGAGAGAGAGAGAGAGAGAGAGAGAGAGAGAGAGAGAGAGAGAGAGAGATAGCTAAAAGAAAGGAAAGCTGATGTACACCTGAAGACAGGGCATTATCCTTATATTTATAGTCCCTCCCTCCCTCCCTCCCTCCCTCCCCCTCCCTCCCTCCCTCCCTCCCTCCCTCCCTCCCTCCCTCCCTCCCTCCCTCCCTCCCTCCCTCCCTCCCTCCCTCCCTCCCTCCCTCCCTCCCTCTATCTTAAACAACACCTTTCTTCAATAGATTGCCTTTCTCCAGTGAACACTACTTCCTAAATGTCAGAACTGCCTCACTGCCAAGAGTGAATGAAAAAAGAAAGAAAAGTTCCCTCTCTGTTCTGTTCTCTGCTCTGCTGGTGTTGTGTGAAGCAGAGAGAATGCTTTTCTCTGCATAGTGACATTGAGGCGCAGTGTGTGTGTGCGTGTGTGTGTGTGTGTGTTTAGAACAGTGTGTGTGTGTGTGTGTGTGTGTGTGTGTGTGTGTGTGTGTGTGTGTGTGTGTGTGTGTGTGTGTGTGTGTGTGTGTGTGTGTGTATGTGTTTAGAACAGTGTTTGTGTGTGTGTGTGTGTGTGTGTGTGTGTGTGTTTAGAACAGTGTTTGTGTGTGTGTGTGTGTGTGTGTTTAGAACAGTGTGTGTGTGTGTGTGTGTGTTTAGAACAGTGTGTGTCCTCCTGGAGAGTTGACCCTTCCTTTCTAAGAGACAGAGAGAGAAAGGAACAGATATAGAAGTCACCTGAAGCTGCTCCTTGAAGGGCTCATCTGCAGCTGCTACATTCAGAGGGGGACTTAGACATGAATGATATGTACCCATTGATTCTTGAAGAACATAACTTATAAATGAATGATATGTACCCATTGATTCTTGAAGAACATAATTTATAAATGAATGATATGTACCCATTGATTCTTGAAGAACATAATTTATAAATGAATGATATGTACCCATTGATTCTTGAAGAACATAATTTATAAATGAATGATATGTACCCATTGATTCTTGAAGAACATAATTTATAAATGAATGATATGTACCCATTGATTCTTGAAGAACATAACTTATAAATGAATGATATGTACCCATTGATTCTTGAAGAACATAACTTATAAATGAATGATATGTACCCATTGATTCTTGAAGAACATAATTTATAAATGAATGATATGTACCCATTGATTCTTGAAGAACATAATTTATAAATGAATGATATGTACCCATTGATTCTTGAAGAACATAATTTATAAATGAATGATATGTACCCATTGATTCTTGAAGAACATAACTTATAAATGAATGATATGTACCCATTGATTCTTGAAGAACATAACTTATAAATGAATGATATGTACCCATTGATTCTTGAAGAACATAACTTATAAATGAATGATATGTACCCATTGATTCTTGAAGAACATAACTTATAAGTGAATGATATGTACCCATTGATTCTTGAAGAACATAACTTATAAATGAATGATATGTACCCATTGATTCTTGAAGAACATAACTTATAAATGAATGATATGTACCCATTGATTCTTGAAGAACATAACCTATAAATTAATGATATTTACCCATTGATTCTTGAAGAACATAACCTATAAATGACCCATGACCTTAGTTTAACTGTTGTACCCCATCAGACAGCAAATATAACCTTCTTTTCCTCCAATATTTGTAAAAAAAGTAAATGAAACACTATATTTCCTCAAAACCTGTGTTTAAAGTATCATGGTGATGTCATGGCTGGTCAGTCCCTCCATAGCTCTGTCTCTGAATCTGAGAGGGGTTACATTTCTCCAGGCCCACCCCCCAGCTTTTTACCTAAATGGTGACGGGGAATCTGCTTTGTTATTATTCCCAATGCAGATTTCCCCTTGAAATGTTATACTCTCAAATATAAAAATGTTCCCTATTTCTGCTCGACTAACTAATTGTCTGTGGTTAGAAAACACCGTGCAGTGACAGCATAGACCTGTGAACTGTGTTAAACAGCGCTCAGAATTCCTCCAGAGCTGAGAATGAATCTCCATGGAGATGTACTATTGAAACCAGTGGGGAAGGAGGGATGAAGACGGGCTAAAGCTCTGTTCTACACTGTTCTCCAGACAACAGAGCACCTGTGTCTTAGAAGGAAGGGGGAGGGAGAGGGAGGGGGGAGACAGGTCGAGAGAGGGAGGGAGGGGGAGGGAGGGAGCGAGAGGGGGGGAGGGAGGGAGAGAGAGGGTCAAGAGAGGGAGGGGGAGACAGGTCGAGAGAGGGGGAGGGAGGGAGAGAGGGGGGAGGGAGGGAGAGAGAGAGGGTCGAGAGAGGGAGGGGGAGACAGGTCGAGAGAGGGGGGAGGGAGGGAGAGAGGGGGAGGGAGGGAGAGAGAGAGGTCGAGAGAGGGAGGGGGAGACAGGTCGAGAGAGGGGGAGAGAGGGAGGGAGAGGGAGGGAGGGAGCGAGAGAGGGGGGGAGGGAGGGAGAGAGAGAGGTCGAGAGAGGGGGGGGAGGAGAGAGATTGGTTAGAGGGAAGGAAAGGGGGAAAAAGTGATAAACACATGCAGAAAGACAGCTGGATGGACGGGCAGGCAGGTAGGCAGGCGCGAATTACCTCCCTCCCTCCACACACACACGGATCCCACCCCACAAAGCCAGTCTGGTTCCTTGCGTCTGCTACCCAAACCAAACGTGATAGGAGTGAGATGACATATTGATAGCTTTGAATTCATGACCAATCTAAACCAACACACCCTCATTTTATCTGTGTGTGTGTGTGTGTGTGTGTGTGTGTGTGTGTGTGTGTGTGTGTGTGTGTGTGTGTGTGTGTGTGTGTGTGTGTGTGTGTGCGTGTGTGTGGCCATGCGTCCCCTCAATTCACTTTATTATTCAATCAAACATTTCCTGTCCAGAGTGAGGTGAGGAAAGAGAGAGAGAGAGAGAGAGAGTGTGTGTGGAAACTGTAGAGATGCATATTCAGTCTAAAAGACATCCAGAATCACACACACATGCCACCTGCGACTATGTCTGTGTGTGTGACTACGGTATGTATAGTAAATGGATGGCTGTGTAAAAGAAAGTGTGTTTCCAGTGTGCAGAGTATAGAAGAAGAGACGTTGTGCAGTACGTGTCTTGGCCGTCCGTATCCCTCAGTGGCTCTGTGCTGTACAGTAAATCCACTCTGTCTGACTGATGTGATGTTACATGGAGGCA
The DNA here is from genome assembly GCF_036934945.1 of Oncorhynchus masou masou. Lineage (NCBI taxonomy): Eukaryota > Metazoa > Chordata > Actinopteri > Salmoniformes > Salmonidae > Oncorhynchus > Oncorhynchus masou. Next base: position 49,287 of record NW_027012291.1, read on the forward strand.
GAACTGTTTGCTTTTGAAGGGCATCTCTGCTCAGGGAGACTTATGACACACAGGAAACCACTGTGGCGTAGCAGCTAGAGAGATGCTCAGTTACTGTTGACCTGAATAGACTTTCTTGTTCTCTCTCTCTATCGCGCTCTCTTTCTCTCTCCTCTCTTTCTCTCTCCTCTTGTTCTCTCTCCTCTTCTTCTCTCTCCTCTCTTTCTCTCTCCTCTCTTTCTCTCTCCTCTCTTTCTCTCTCCTCTCTTTCTCTCTCCTCTCATTCTCTCTCCTCTCGTTCTCTCTCCTCTCGTTCTCTCTCCTCTCTTTCTCTGTCTTTCTTTCTCTCTCTCTGTGAATTCAATTACATTTCAATTCAAGGGGCTTTATTGGCAACATATGTTTACACTGACAAAGCAAGTGAAATAGATGAACAAAAGTGAAATAAACAATAAAAAGTGAACAGTACATATTACACTCACACAAGTTCCACAATAATAGAGACATTTTAAATGTCATATTACCTCTACTATATTTACAGTGTTGTACTGATAGTTAAAGGTGGCATTTAGTATTTAATGGTGTTTGTTCTTCACTGGTTCTTCACCTTTTCTTGTGGTAACAGGTCACACATATTGCTGCTCTGATGGCACACTGTGGTATTTCACCCAGTACATATGGGACTTTATCAAAATTGGATTTGTTTTCAAATTCTTTGTGGGTCTGTGTAATCTGAGGGACATATGTGTCTCTAGTAAGGTCATACATTTGGTTAGGAAGTCTCTCTCTCTCTCTCTCGCTCCCTCTCTATTTCTCTCCCTCTGTCTCTCCTCTTTCTCTCTCTTCTCTATTTTTCTCTCTCTCTTTCCCTCTCCTCTCTTCTCTCTGTATTTCTCTATACTAATGGTTATACGAATGTCTTCGTGCTCCCCCACATTATTCTTTCTCCTCTCTATCCTTGCTTCTCCTTCATTCAACCCTCTCCCTCCTTATCTGTCTGACCTCCCCCTCTCCCTGCTCTCTCAATCATCCTCCACCCACCCTCATCCATCCCTCCACCATCCCTCAACCATCCTTCTCCCTCAGTCTTCCTCACTTCCTCATCTATCTCTTTTCCTCTCTCTATTCATCCCCCTCCCTCCATCCCTCCCTCCCTCTGGACCATCCTCTGTCTCTCTGCTATATTGAGACAGGGCTGCGTGAAGTAGACAAGAGAGAGAGAAAGAGAGAGGGGGGGAGAGGGAGGAGAGAGAGAGAGTGGGAGAATGAGAGAAAGAGGGGGAGAGGAAGAAGGAGAGAGAGAGGGGGAGAAAGATATGATACGTGGAGTAGAGGAAATCAATGTCAGGTTGTGACACCTGGGGAAAAAAGGGGATCAGGTAGAGAGGGATGTAGAGAGGGATGTAGAGAGGGATGTAGAGAGGGATGTAGAGAGGGATGGAGAGAGGGATGTAGAGAGGGATGTAGAGAGGGATGGAGAGAGGGATGGAGAGAGGGATGTAGAGAGGGATGTAGAGAGGGATGTAGAGAGGGATGTAGAGAGGGATGTAGAGGGGATGTAGAGAGGGATGTAGAGAGGGATGTAGAGAGGGATGTAGAGAGGGATGTAGAGAGGGATGGAGAGAGGGATGTAGAGAGGGATGGAGAGAGGGATGTAGAGAGGGATGGAGAGAGGGATGGAGAGAGGGATGTAGAGAGGGATGTAGAGGGGATGTAGAGAGGGATGTAGAGAGGGATGTAGAGAGGGATGTAGAGAGGGATGTAGAGAGGGATGTAGAGAGGGATGTAGAGGGGATGTAGAGAGGGATGTAGAGAGGGATGTAGAGAGGGATGGAGAGAGGGATGTAGAGAGGGATGTAGAGAGGGATGGAGAGAGGGATGTAGAGAGGGATGGAGAGAGGGATGTAGAGAGGGATGTAGAGAGGGATGGAGAGAGGGATGTAGAGAGGGATGTAGAGAGGGATGGAGAGAGGGATGTAGAGAGGGATGGAGAGAGGGATGTAGAGAGGGATGGAGAGAGGGATGTAGAGAGGGATGTAGAGAGGGATGTAGAGAGGGATGGAGAGAGGGATGTAGAGAGGGATGTAGAGAGGGATGGAGAGAGGGATGTAGAGAGGGATGTAGAGAGGGATGTAGAGAGGGATGTAGAGGGGATGTAGAGAGGGATGTAGAGAGGGATGTAGAGAGGGATGTAGAGAGGGATGTAGAGAGGGATGTAGAGGGGATGTAGAGAGGGATGTAGAGAGGGATGTAGAGAGGGATGTAGAGAGGGATGTAGAGAGGGATGGAGAGGGGATGGAGAGGGGATGGAGAGGGGATGTAGAGAGGGATGTAGAGAGGGATGTAGAGAGGGATGGAGAGGGGATGGAGAGGGGATGTAGAGAGGGATGTAGAGAGGGATGTAGAGAGGGATGTAGAGAGGGATGGAGAGGGGATGGAGAGGGGATGTAGAGAGGGATGTAGAGAGGGATGTAGAGAGGGATGTAGAGAGGGATGTAGAGGATGTAGAGAGGGATGTAGAGAGGGATGTAGAGAGGGATGTAGAGAGGATGTAGAGAGGGATGTAGAGAGGGATGGAGAGGGGGATGTAGAGAGGGATGTAGAGAGGGATGTAGAGAGGGATGTAGAGAGGGATGGAGAGAGGGATGGAGAGAGGGATGTAGAGAGGGATGTAGAGAGGGATGTAGAGAGGGATGGAGAGAGGGATGTAGAGAGGGATGTAGAGAGGGATGTAGAGAGGGATGGAGAGAGGGATGTAGAGAGGGATGGAGAGAGGGATGTAGAGGGGATGGAGAGGGGATGGAGAGAGGGATGGAGAGGGGATGGAGAGAGGGATGGAGAGGGGATGTAGAGAGGGATGGAGAGAGGGATGGAGAGAGGGATGTAGAGAGGGATGTAGAGAGGGATGTAGAGAGGGATGGAGAGAGGGATGGAGAGAGGGATGGAGAGAGGGATGTAGAGAGGGATGTAGAGAGGGATGGAGAGAGGGATGGAGAGAGGGATGTAGAGAGGGATGTAGAGAGGGATGGAGAGAGGGATGTAGAGAGGGATGGAGAGAGGGATGGAGAGGGATGGAGAGGGATGTAGAGAGGGATGTAGAGAGGGATGGAGAGAGGGATGTAGAGAGGGATGTAGAGAGGGATGGAGAGAGGGATGGAGAGAGGGATGGAGAGAGGATGGAGAGGGATGGAGAGGGGATGGAGAGAGGGATGTAGAGAGGGATGGAGAGAGGATGTAGAGAGGGATGTAGAGAGGGATGTAGAGAGGGATGGAGAGGGGATGGAGAGGGGATGGAGAGAGGGATGGAGAGGGGATGGAGAGGGGATGGAGAGAGGGATGGAGAGGGGATGGAGAGGGGATGGAGGGGATGGAGAGGGGATGTAGAGAGGATGGAGAGGGGATGGAGAGGGGATGGAGAGGGGATGGAGAGGGGATGGAGAGAGGGATGGAGAGAGGGATGGAGAGGGATGGAGAGGGGGGGATGGAGGGGATGGAGAGAGGGGATGGAGAGGGGATGGAGAGGGGATGGAGAGGGGATGGAGAGGGATGGAGAGAGGATGGAGAGGGGATGGAGAGGGGATGGAGAGAGGGATGGAGAGGGGATGGAGAGGGGATGGAGAGGGGATGGAGAGGGGATGTAGAGAGGGATGGAGAGGGGATGGAGAGGGGGATGGAGAGGGGATGGAGAGGGATGGAGAGGGGATGGAGAGGGGATGGAGAGAGGGATGGAGAGGGATGGAGAGGGGATGGAGAGGGATGGAGAGGGGATGTAGAGGGGATGGAGAGGGGATGGAGAGAGGGATGGAGAGGGGGATGTGAGAGGGGATGGAGAGGGGATGGAGAGATGTAGAGAGATGGAGAGGGATGGAGAGGGGATGGAGAGAGGGATGTAGAGAGGGATGGAGAGATGGAGAGGGGATGGAGAGAGGGATGGAGAGGGGATGGAGAGGGATGGAGAGGGGATGGAGAGAGGGATGGAGAGAGGGATGGAGAGAGGATGGAGAGGGATGGAGAGGGGATGGAGAGAGGGATGGAGAGAGGGATGGAGAGGGGGGATGGAGAGAGGGATGGAGAGGGATGGAGAGAGGGATGGAGAGGGATGGAGAGAGGGATGTAGAGAGGGATGAGAGGGATGAGAGGGGATGGAGAGATGGGATGTAGAGAGGGATGTAGAGGGGGATGTAGAGAGGGATGGAGAGGGATGGAGAGGGATGGAGGGATGTAGAGAGGGATGTAGAGAGGGATGTAGAGAGGGATGGAGAGAGGGATGGAGAGGGGATGGAGAGGGATGTAGGGGATGTAGAGAGGGATGTAGAGAGGGATGGAGAGGGGATGGAGAGAGGGATGTAGAGAGGGATGTAGAGAGGGATGTAGAGAGGGATGTAGAGAGGGATGTAGAGAGGGATGTAGAGAGGGATGTAGAGGGGGATGTAGAGAGGGATGTAGAGAGGGATGTAGAGAGGGATGTAAGAGAGGGGATGTAGAGAGGGATGGAGAGAGGGATGTAGAGAGGGATGTAGAGAGGGATGTAGAGAGGGATGGAGAGAGGGATGTAGAAAAGAGATGTGAGAGGGATGGAGAGAGGGATGTAGAGAGGGATGTAGAGAGGGATGGAGAGAGGGATGTAGAGAGGGATGGAGAGAGGGATGGAGAGAGGATGGAGAGGGGATGGAGAGGATGAGAGGGGATGGAGAGAGGGATGGAGAGAGGGATGGAGAGAGGGATGGAGAGAGGGATGTAGAGAGGGATGTAGAGGGGATGTAGAGAGGGATGGAGAGAGGGATGGAGAGAGGGATGTAGAGAGGGATGTAGAGAGGGATGGAGAGAGGGATGGAGAGAGGGATGTAGAGAGGGATGTAGAGAGGGATGGAGAGAGGGATGTAGAGAGGGATGGAGAGAGGGATGTAGAGAGGGATGGAGAGGGGATGTAGAGAGGGATGTAGAGAGGGGTGGAGAGAGGGATGTAGAGAGGGATGTAGAGAGGGATGGAGAGAGGGATGGAGAGAGGGATGGAGAGAGGATGGAGAGGGGATGGAGAGGGGATGGAGAGAGGGATGTAGAGAGGGATGGAGAGAGGGATGTAGAGAGGGATGTAGAGAGGGATGTAGAGAGGGATGGAGAGGGGATGGAGAGGGGATGGAGAGAGGGATGGAGAGGGGATGGAGAGGGGATGGAGAGAGGGATGGAGAGGGGATGGAGAGGGGATGGAGAGAGGGATGGAGAGAGGGATGGAGAGGGGATGGAGAGGGGATGGAGAGGGGATGTAGAGGGGATGGAGAGGGGATGGAGAGAGGGATGGAGAGGGGATGGAGAGGGGATGGAGAGGGGATGGAGAGAGGGATGGAGAGAGGGATGGAGAGGGGATGGAGAGAGGGATGGAGAGGGGATGGAGAGGGGATGGAGAGGGGATGGAGAGGGGATGTAGAGAGGATGGAGAGGGGATGGAGAGGGGATGGAGAGAGGGATGGAGAGGGGATGGAGAGGGGATGGAGAGGGGATGGAGAGAGGGATGTAGAGAGGGATGGAGAGGGGATGGAGAGGGGATGGAGAGGGGATGTAGAGAGGGATGGAGAGGGGATGGAGAGAGGGATGTAGAGCGGGATGTAGAGAGGGATGGAGAGGGGATGGAGAGAGGGATGTAGAGAGGGATGGAGAGGGGATGGAGAGGGGATGGAGAGGGGATGGAGAGGGGATGTAGAGAGGGATGGAGGGGGGATGGAGAGAGGGATGTAGAGAGGGATGTAGAGAGGGATGGAGAGGGGATGGAGAGAGGGATGTAGAGAGGGATGGAGAGAGGGATGGAGAGGGGATGGAGAGGGGATGGAGAGGGGATGGAGAGGGGATGGAGAGAGGGATGTAGAGAGGGATGTAGAGAGGGATGGAGAGGGGATGGAGAGAGGGATGTAGAGAGGGATGGAGAGAGGGGATGGAGAGGGGATGTAGAGAGGGATGGAGAGGGGATGGAGAGAGGGATGTAGAGAGGGATGTAGAGAGGGATGGAGAGGGGATGGGATTGTTTGTGAAACGCGTTCAAACGGAATACCTTTCATGTTTCTATTCCACATAGAGGAAGGATGACCACCCTTTGAGTTCTGTACTCAAAGACAGCTGCTCAAATCGCACCCTATTCTCTATTTACAGCTCTACATTTTACTAGGGCCCGTAGGGCTCTTGTTAATAGCAGCACACGACATAGGGGACAGGGTTCAATTTGGGACGCAGACATATATTATCAAAGATTCCCAGTCCTGAACCTATCCTACAAGCTTTGGAATGTACCTGTATATATTTAGAATGTACCTGTATATATTTAGAATGTACCTGTATATATTTAGAATGTACCTGTATATATTTAGAATGTACCTGTATATATTTAGAATGTACCTTTATATATTTAGAATGTATCTGTATATATTTAGAATGTACCTGTATATATTTACAGTGTACCTGTATATATTTAGAATGAACCTGTATATATTTAGAATGTACCTGTATATATTTAGAATGTACCTGTATATATTTAGAATGTACCTGTATATATTTAGAATGTACCTGTATATATTTAGAATGTACCTGTATATATTTAGAATGTATCTGTATATATTTAGAATGTACCTGTATATATTTAGAATGTATCTGTATATATTTAGAATGTATCTGTATACATTTAGAATTTACCTGTATATATTTAGAATGTATCTGTATAGATTTAGAATGTACCTGTATATATTTAGAATGTACCTGTATATATTTAGAATGTACCTGTATATATTTAGAATGTACCTGTATATATTTAGAATGTATCTGTATACATTTAGAATGTACCTGTATATATTTAGAATGTACCTGTATATATTTAGAATGTACCTGTATATATTTAGAATGTATCTGTATATATGTGTTATAGTACAGCTAATAAACCACACTTTATTTAACAGCATATTTACATTCCTCTAAACTCATGAGATATTCCTACACATGATCAACCGTACAATCTAACTATAGACCTGAAACTTGCCAGTGATCCATAATGTTATGTCTAGACTCTGGCAGAAACACTCAGAGTATTACACAACCCACACAGGCCAATTGCTTTGACAAATGAAATAGGTCCATAATACAGAGGGCTGATGTCGAAGCTCACAACTCAACTGTCATTTGAGTGACTTGAGGATGCTTTTCGGCGCAGTTTGCTTCCATATGCTTCTCTAGCAGATTTGGGGAGCGTTGAAAGGTCAGACATGGAGAAAGAGAGAGATTTGAAAGGGGTGGAGACTGTAGACAGGGGTAGGTTTCTGCACACCAACTAGTCACTCTCTCCCTCTCTCCGTCATTCCCTCTCTCTCTGTCTGTTTCTAAATCTCTCTTTACTCTCTCATTTTGTCCTATTTTCTTTAATGTATCCCATCTCTCTCTCTCCCTCTCTCCTCTTCTCTCTCTCTCTGTCTCTCTCTCCTCTCTCTCTCTCTCTCTCTCTCTCTCCCTCTCTCCTCTTCTCTCTCTCTCTGTCTCTCTCTCTCCTCTCTCTCTCTCTCTTCTCTCTCTCTCTCTCTCTCTCTCTCTCTTCCCTCTCTCTCTCTCTCTCCTCTTCTCTCTCGCTCCTCTTGACTCCAACATTTCTGCTTGCCTATCATTTGGATTTCCATCAAAATCTAATTTCACCCCCAAAGGCCTCGGTTCCCTTTGATATGTGATCTTCCCTTCATGGTCATAAAGGGGTAAACTTCATTTACTATGGGACAAATTAAGTTAGCAACTTCATTTCCTAAGGGCATGCACACACACACACACACACACACACACACACACACACACACACAAGTAATTTGTCTAATTTGACTGTAATAATCAATTAACCCATTTTAGGTGTCATTGACAACCACTCCAGAAAACTGTAAGGGTTTCAGCCCTCCGTTGGTGTTTATGTCTGAGGTCCTTTAACCCATACAGTAGATCAATAACTTCAATAATACCACCAGTATCTCACTATAGTCACCGGGTCTTTATTGATTATGGGTGTGTCTACTGCATTATATATGTGGGTGTGTCTACTGCATTATATATAGAGAATAAGGTGCCATTTGGGATGCATCCTTGCTGGAGTTGGGTTGTCCTTCAGGACGACATAAAGGGACATTGAGAGTTGGATATTGGACCCAACACAGACCCTTGGGGCACACCAGATTTGTTTTACCTGACGGAGTAGTGTTGGTTAGAGTTTGCTGTTTTTCCATCTCCCCTCAGGGCATAATTAAGGGACATTGAGCGTTGGGTGACCTTACACTGACCTTTGGGGAACACAAGATATTTTTACCAAGTGGTAATATATTGACCCTGTTTCATTATCTTTGGTAAACATTTAAATAGTGCAACGGTAACCAAGCATAGAAAACCCTGTGAATTTAGAAACATGACTGAACTGCAGCTTGGTAGCGGATTTGCATCACATTGACTTGTATTTGGCAGTAATTATTTATCTTTGCGGAACTTAAAATAACAGAAGGCCAAGCAGTCTTTCAAAATACACTGTTGAACTTGCAAATGGAATTGGGATTCACATAGAGAGATAATTAGTAGAGATTATGCTATGATTTCAGAGTGTATAGACTCCATGTTGCCCACTACTGCCAGGTCTGTTAGCTACAGTCTGCCTGCTCTGTGGTGGATGCCAACCTAAATTACCATCAGCCAGGTGAAGCCTGCTGTGGCAGTTGGTGCTGAAATAACACACAGCTCGCTCTGTAGCTGGCCCCTGTGGTGAGGTGTATGTGTGTGTGTGTGTGTGTGTGTGCTTGTGTGTAGGGTGGTGAGGGGTCAGCCAAGGTGACCGTCAGCCTTCAAGAGAACCAGCAGCCCTACAATTAACACAGCAGGTTTTTGGACCAGTGTGTGTGTGTGAGTTTGGCAGACACATCACCTGCCTCCACCATCATTAGCATCAACTCTGATGTGTTTTCCTCTTGTCATTTCCTTCTCGTTTTTTTACTCTATTTTTTTCTGCTGTTTTGGTCTCCCCCGGTCGCCTCACAGTCGGTGTCATCGCTATGGTGATCTGGAAGTTCCAGTAGTCCTGCCAGACGGGTGGCTTGAACTCCCGCTGGTGTGTTTATGAGTTTAGTTTAGATGGTGTGTGTGTGTGGGTGTGTGTGAGTGTGTGTGTGTGTGGGGGGGGGGGGGGGGGGGGGTGCACGTCAGTGTGTGTATGTTTATGTCCAGGCAAATCAGAATATTTCCAAAACGGAAATATAATCTAATATAACTAATGTCCTTTTAGAAAGCAGTCAAAGGCATTTGATGACAGCTGAAGGCAGTTAACGGAAGTTGTTGTCACTTGAAGTCGGTTGAAGACAGTTGAAGTCAGTTGAAGACAGTCGTAGTCACTCGAAGACAGTTTTAGTCACTCGAAGACAGTTGAAGACAGTTGAAGACAGATGTATTCACTTGTAGTCACTTGAAGACAGTTGAAGACAGTTGTAATCACTTGAGGACAGTTGTAGTCACTTGAAGGCAGTTGTAGTCAGTTGAAGACAGTTGTAGTCAGTTGAAATCAGTTGAAGACAGTTGTAGTCATTTGAAGTCACTTGAAGTCAGTTGAAGACAGTTTAAGACAGTTTAAGACAGTTTAAGTCAGTTGAAGACAGTTGAAGACAGTTAAAGACAGTTGTATTCACTTGTAGTCACTTGAAGACAGTTGAAGACAGTTTTATTCACTTGTAGTCACTTGAAGACAGTTGAAGACAGTTGTAATCACTTGTAGTCACTTAAACAGTTCTAGTCACTTGAAGACAGTTGTAGTCAGTTGAAGACTGTTGTAGTCACTTGAAGACAGTTGTAGTCACTCAAAGACAGTTGAAGTCAGTTGAAGACAGTTGAAGTCAGTTGAAGACAGTTGAAGTCAGTTGAAGAGAGTTGAAGACAGTGGAAGGCAGTTGAAGACAGTTGTAGTCACTTGAAATCAGTTGAAGACATTGGAAGTCAGTTGAAGACAGTTGTAGTCAGTTGAAGACAGTTGAAGACAGTTGTAGTTAGTTGAAGACAGTTGTAATCACTTGAAGACAGTTGAAGACAGTTGTAGTCACTTGAAGTCAGTTGAAGAGAGTTGTAGTCACTTGAAGACAGTGGGAGGCAGTTGAAGACAGTTGTAGTCACTTGAAGACAGTTGAAGACAGTTGTAGTTAGTTGAAGACAGTTGTAATCACTTGAAGTCAGTTGAAGACAGTTGTAGTCACTTGAAGACAGTGGGAGGCGTTTGAAGACAGTTGTAGTCACTTGAAGACAGTTGAAGACATTGGAAGTCAGTTGAAGACAGTTGTAGTCACTTGAAGACAGTTGAAGAAAGTTGTAGTCACTTGAAGACAGTTGTAGTCACTTGAAGACAGTGGGAGGCAGTTGAAGACAGTTGAAGGCAGTTGAAGGCAGCTGAAGGTAGTTGAAGACAGTGGAAGACAGTTGTAGTCAGTTGAAGTCAGTTGAAGACAGTTGAAGACAGTCAAAGGACAAAGGGAAGGAGTGAAGGGAGGAAGGGAGGGGTACACACCCACATCCTGGTCTTAGAGGTAAAGTAGTGTTATCAGACTGTCTACATGGTTGTCCCTGGTGATCGTTATGTGCATAGCGTTCCCGTGGGAACAGCTTCACTGGCAGTACTGGCAGTGTGTGTGTGTGTGATGATCGGCCCAGTTTAGGAAATGCAGTGTCACCAAAAAAAGTGACAAATGTTCCCATGAAAACCTAACTGCTTCTTGTTAGCAGAAATGATGATTTACCTGTCATAGTTCTCTCTCTCCAAATCTATTCACTTTATCACAAAACAGGCAATAAATGTCTTCGATATGGTTTCCTTCAGCCACTGATTGGAATGAAAAACGTTCTAGGTAGAGAGCGAGGGAGGGGGGAATGAGGGAGGGAGAGGAGAAAGGGAGGGAGGGAGGGGCAGAGGAGTGCGATGAGTTGTTTAAATTATCCGAAGGATGTAGGGAGAGATGTAGGGAGAGAGGGTGAAGGAGCGAGAGAGGGAGAGAGGGAAAGGAGTTCTAGCTGAGGTATGATTTGACAGTGATGTATAGAGACAGGTATGTCAGATCACCTGCAAGGCTCGACATGAGCTATAGCAGTCATGCTGTTCGCCACAACCCTCTCTGTCTCTCTCTCTCTCTCTTTCTTTCTCTCTCTCTCTCTCTCTTTCTTTCTTTCTTTCTTTTTCTCTCTCTCTCTCTCTCTCTCTCTCTTTCTCTCTTCCTCTCACTTTCTCTTTCTCTTTCTTCCTTCTTATCTCTCTCTCTCTTTCTATCTCTCTCCACCTTCCAACCAAGTCTCTGTTGTAGTGGACTGTGGTATTTTCTCAGTAACTGCAGCGTGTTGTTTCATTCATCCTAATTATGAATCTAAAGCCTTTGTCACCTAGATCTGGAGATACTACTATACTAATCCTAGTCTAGTGGACTCTGAGTCTAGAGAAACTGAATCTACTATTATACTATACCTCATCTAGTGGACTCTGAGTCTAGAGAAACTGAATCTACTATTATACTATACCTCATCTAGTGGACTCTGAGTCTAGAAAAACTGAATCTACTAATATACTATACCTCATCTAGTGGACTCTGAGTAGAGAAACTGAATCTACTATTATACTATACCTCATCTAGTGGACTCTGAGTCTAGAGAAACTGAATCTACTACTATACTATACCTCATCTAGTGGACTCTGAGTCTAGAGAAACTGAATCTACTACTATAATATACCTCATCTAGTGGACTCTGAGTCTAGAGAAACTGAATCTACTACTATACTATACCTCATCTAGTGGACTCTGAGTCTAGAGAAACTGAATCTACTACTATACTATACCTCATCTAGTGGACTCTGAGTAGAGAAACTGGAGCTACTACTATTGAAGGTACTCTGAGTCTAGAGAAACTGGAGCTACTACTATTGAAGGTACTCTGAGTCTAGAGAAACTGGAGCTACTACTATTGAAGGTACTCTGAGTCTAGAGAAACTGGAGCTACTACTATTGAAGGTACTCTGAGGCTAGAGAAACTGGAGCTACTACTATTGAAGGTACTCTGAGTCTAGAGAAACTGGAGCTACTACTATTGAAGGTACTCTGAGTCTAGAGAAACTGGAGCTACTACTATTGAAGGTACTCTGAGTCTAGAGGAACTGGAGCTACTACTATTGAAGGTACTCTGAGTCTAGAGAAACTGGAGCTACTACTATTGAAGGTACTCTGAGTCTAGAGAAACTGGAGCTACTACTATTGAAGGTACTCTGAGTCTAGAGAAACTGGAGCTACTACTATTGAAGGTACTCTGAGTCTAGAGAAACTGGAGCTACTACTATGGAAGGTACTCTGAGTCTAGAGAAACTGGAGCTACTACTATTGAAGGTACTCTGAGTCTAGAGAAACTGGAGCTACTACTATTGAAGGTACTCTGAGTCTAGAGAAACTGGAGCTACCACTATTGAAGGTACTCTGAGTCTAGAGAAACTGGAGCTACTACTATTGAAGGTACTCTGAGTCTAGAGAAACTGGAGCTACCACTATTGAAGGTACTCTGAGTCTAGAGAAACTGGAGCTACTACTATTGAAGGTACTCTGAGTCTAGAGAAACTGGAGCTACTACTATTGAAGGTACTCTGAGTCTAGAGAAACTGGAGCTACTACTATTGAAGGTACTCTGAGTCTAGAGAAACTGGAGCTACTACTATTGAAGGTACTCTGAGTCTAGAGAAACTGGAGCTACTACTATTGAAGGTACTCTGAGTCTAGAGAAACTGGAGCTACTACTATTGAAGGTACTCTGAGTCTAGAGAAACTGGAGCTACTACTATTGAAGGTACTCTGAGTCTAGAGAAACTGGAGCTACTACTATTGAAGGTACTCTGAGTCTAGAGAAACTGGAGCTACTACTATTGAAGGTACTCTGAGTCTAGAGAAACTGGAGCTACTACTATTGAAGGTACTCTGAGTCTAGAGAAACTGGAGCTACTACTATTGAAGGTACTCTGAGTCTAGAGAAACTGGAGCTACTACTATTGAAGGTACTCTGAGTCTAGAGAAACTGGAGCTACTACTATTGAAGGTACTCTGAGTCTAGAGAAACTGGAGCTACTACTATTGAAGGTACTCTGAGTCTAGAGAAACTGGAGCTACTACTATTGAAGGTACTCTGAGTCTAGAGAAACTGGAGCTACTACTATTGAAGGTACTCTGAGTCTAGAGAAACTGGAGCTACTACTATTGAAGGTACTCTGAGTCTAGAGAAACTGGAGCTACTACTATTGAAGGTACTCTGAGTCTAGAGAAACTGGAGCTACTACTATTGAAGGTACTCTGAGTCTAGAGAAACTGGAGCTACTACTATTGAAGGTACTCTGAGTCTAGAGAAACTGGAGCTACTACTATTGAAGGTACTCTGAGTCTAGAGAAACTGGAGCTACTACTATTGAAGGTACTCTGAGTCTAGAGAAACTGGAGCTACTACTATTGAAGGTACTCTGAGTCTAGAGAAACTGGAGCTACTACTATTGAAGGTACTCTGAGTCTAGAGAAACTGGAGCTACTACTATTGAAGGTACTCTGAGTCTAGAGAAACTGGAGCTACTACTATTGAAGGTACTCTGAGTCTAGAGAAACTGGAGCTACTACTATTGAAGGTACTCTGAGTCTAGAGAAACTGGAGCTACTACTATTGAAGGTACTCTGAGTCTAGAGAAACTGGAGCTACTACTATTGAAGGTACTCTGAGTCTAGAGAAACTGGAGCTACTACTATTGAAGGTACTCTGAGTCTAGAGAAACTGGAGCTACTACTATTGAAGGTACTCTGAGTCTAGAGAAACTGGAGCTACTACTATTGAAGGTACTCTGAGTCTAGAGAAACTGGAGCTACTACTATTGAAGGTACTCTGAGTCTAGAGAAACTGGAGCTACTACTATTGAAGGTACTCTGAGTCTAGAGAAACTGGAGCTACTACTATTGAAGGTACTCTGAGTCTAGAGAAACTGGAGCTACTACTATTGAAGGTACTCTGAGTCTAGAGAAACTGGAGCTACTACTATTGAAGGTACTCTGAGTCTAGAGAAACTGGAGCTACTACTATTGAAGGTACTCTGAGTCTAGAGAAACTGGAGCTACTACTATTGAAGGTACTCTGAGTCTAGAGAAACTGGAGCTACTACTATTGAAGGTACTCTGAGTCTAGAGAAACTGGAGCTACTACTATTGAAGGTACTCTGAGTCTAGAGAAACTGGAGCTACTACTATTGAAGGTACTCTGAGTCTAGAGAAACTGGAGCTACTACTATTGAAGGTACTCTGAGTCTAGAGAAACTGGAGCTACCACTATTGAAGGTACTCTGAGTCTAGAGAAACTGGAGCTACTACTATTGAAGGTACTCTGAGTCTAGAGAAACTGGAGCTACTACTATTGAAGGTACTCTGAGAAACTGAGAAACGGGTTCTTTTAAGTCTACATTCACCTGACAAGTAAGGGAGGTGGAGGAGAGGGAGAGAAGGAGGAGGGGGGTCTTTTTTTCCTATTTTTCTCTCTCTCTCGCTCAATTTATTGGTATGGGAAACATAGTTAACATTGCAAAAGCAAGTGAAATCAACAATCACAAATGAAGTATCTCACCCTCTATCTCTCCTTCCCTCTCTCTCTCTCCACAGATGGCCAGCGGCCAAGGCCTCTAGGATTCCTCGAGTGTAACTAGGCCCTGTTGCTGTGGCAACAGGCTGCAGCAAAAAAAATATGGATCACAGTCACTGTGACTTTGTGTGTGTGATTTTGTGAGAGAGAGAGAGAGAGAGAGAGAGAGAGAGAGAGAGAGAGAGAGAGAGAGAGAGAGAGAGAGAGAGTGTGAAGGGATACATTAAAGAAAATAAGACAAAATGAGAGAGAGAACATTAACATGAATTCATTCAACTTTTGAAAACCAACAGAGCCTCCTACGCTCATCCTTGGTAAGCGGTGACTCAGTAGGGATCTAAATGTTTCAGATCGGGAAGGCTTCATAACACCGCTGATCTCACTAGTGACTACTTCCTGTTCACAGGAACCAGGAAGAGCTTGGAAAAAATTATTTCACTTGTTTTCTCAGCCTCAGAGGAGTTTCTCTCTCTCTCTTAATTAAATTCAAAGGGTCTTTATTGGCATGGGAAATATACAGGTAACTTTCAGAATTAAGGAAACACTTGAGGGAATGAGGGATACAAAGTATATTGAAAGCAGGTGCTTCCACATAGGTGTGGTTCCTGAGTTAATTAAGCAATTAACACTTCGAAAGAGGGTTCTCAAAGGAGCATAGTGTGTGTGTGTGTGTGTGTGTGTGTGTGTGTGTGTGTGTGTGTGTGTGTGTGTGTGTGTGTCAGTCACCACGTCAAAAATGAACATAAATAGCTTCTTAGCATTGAGCAATTTCTCAAGCATGAATTATGCTTGGACTGTCAGAGAGGGGAGGGGAAAACTGAAAACTAGCTGTTATTATTGGCAGAGAGGTTTGGAGCTCTCTTTCTTATTGGTCTATTAATTAATTTACCACCTGGTGATGTCACCAAACATCTCTGATGCTGGAGAAACAGGGAAACGTCTCGGCACTCTTCCAGTCAGATGCAAATGTATTTAGTTGTGACTGAGCAGTCGACCTTCATCAGAAAGACCTTCATCAGAAAGACCTTCATCAGAAAGACCTTCATCGGAAAGCTCAGCCACAATTAAAGAAATGTGCATCTGATTGGAAGTGTGCCGAGACTTTTTCCTGTTTCTTCAGTTTCTGCCTCCAGCATCTTCACCAATCTCACAGTAGTATGTACAGTTTCACAGTATCATTCCTACCTCATAGTGTGGAAATATACACTGAGTAGACAAAACATTATGAACACCTGCTCTTTCCATGACACACTGACCAGGTGAATCCAGGTGACAGCTATGAGTCCTTCCTGATGTCACCTGTTAAATCCACTTCAATCAGTGTAGATGAAGGGGAGGGGACAGGTTAAATAAGGCTGCACTGGGTATTTAATTAACACAATCCCAAATTAACAGTTAACATTAAACACACACATGTTTATAAAGAGAGACCTTTGTTTGAAATGTTAAAATATTAACTATGTACAAACACAAACGAGTGTATTGGTCGGACCTGTACAAGCCGTCGGTCTATACACTCATCTAAATAAAACGCCAAATAGACTGTAAATGAAGGCAAATCGTTCACAGATGAATTCAACTACTTGCACCTTCTACAAGGTACTGGCTCCACTAGGGCCCGCTCAGCAGGCCGACGCTTGTCTCCATCTCTCTCCCTTGTGTCCACGTTCTCTCTCTCTCTCTCTGTGTATATATTCCTCTCTAGTCTCCAAGGCTTTTTCAATCAAATCACATTTATTTATAAAGCCCTTTTTACATCAGCAGATGTCACAAAGTGCCTAAAACCCCAAACAGCAGAACAGATGACGTTCAGTAAACATCCCATACTTCCATCATTCTGTCTCTGTCTCTCAGGTCTTCCTCGTTGATGTATTAATATCGTCCTGAGTTGAACTCGGGTTCAAATCCAGTCCTACAAAGCCGCCCACCTCACCACACACCCACTACTACTACTACTACTACTACTACTGAACTGTATGCTTGTTTTATAACACTTATATATCCAAGCTTGTGTAACAGCGAGAGAACCAGTAGCTAGTCAGTGAACCAGTAGATAGTCAGAGAACTAGTTGCTAGTCTGAGAACCAGTAGCTAGTCAGAGAACCAGTAGCAAGTCAGAGAACCAGTAGCTGGTCAGAGAACCAGTAGCTAGTCAGAGAACCAGTAGCTAGTCAGAGAACCAGTTGCTAGTCAGAGAACCAGTAGCTAGTCAGAGAACCAGTTGCTAGTCAGAGAACCAGTAGCTAGTCAGAGAACCAGTAGCTAGTCAGAGAACCAGTAGCAAGTCAGAGAACCAGTAGCTGGTCAGAGAACCAGTAGCTAGTCAGAGAACCAGTAGCTGGTCAAAGAACCAGAGATCTATGAACATAGGATAAGAGAAGGTGTGTGTGTGTGTGTGTGTGTGTGTGTGTGTGTGTGTGTGTGTGTGTGTGTGTGTGTGTGTGTGTGTGTGTGTGTGTGTGTGTGTGTGTGTGTGTGTGTGTGTGTGTGTGTGTGTGTGTGTGTGTGCGTGTGTGTGTGTGTGTGTGTGTCCGTAGCTCTTGTGCCCTCCCCTCCCCACTGCTGAGTGGCTTATCGTATTACTCGTCAGGAATGGTCCCAGAAAGCCTAGGGAGGAGGATCCTGGAAAATGTCATGTCATTACATCAGAGACGTCCTGAGTGTTTATCTATTCTGCACGTGGGTGGGTGTGTCATCGTATCAACATACAGGCCATGGATCCTGTGGTCAACGGATGTCATACTACCAATCAAAATTACCTTTAGAACCGAATGTGTGTGTGTGTGTGTGTGTGTGTTTGTCTGTCAAGCGTATCACGTCATGTCTTGAAATAGCAAATAACATCAGGGGCTATGGAGCATTACAGTATGTGATATCCCATGACAGTTCAGGACAAGACATGACATATCATTCATATTGACATGACATATCATTCATATTGACATGACATATCATTCATATTGACATGACATATCATTCATATTGACATGACATATCATTCATATTGACAAGACATATCATTCATATTGACAAGACATATCATTCATATTGACACGACATATCATTCATATTGACATGGCATATCATTCATATTGACATGACATATCATTCATATTGACACGACATATCATTCATATTGACATGACATATCATTCATATTGACACGACATATCATTCATATTGACATGACATATCATTCATATTGACAAGACATATCATTCATATTGACACGACATATCATTCATATTGACATGACATATCATTCATATTGACATGACATATCATTCATATTGACAAGACATATCATTCATATTGACATGACATATCATTCATATTGACACGACATGACATATCATTCATATTGACAAGACATATTATTCATATTGACACGACATGACATATCATTCATATTGACAAGACATTACATATCACTCATATTGACATTACATATCATTCATATTGACAAGACATGACATATCATTCATATTGACAAGACATTACATTCCCATAGAATCATGCAGATACTTGGCAGCCATTTTGAGCCATCCAAAATGGTGGAAAGAAAATGAGTTGCTGCCAATGTGAATGAAAAGAGATGAGGCTTGCCTCCCAAATGACACCATATGCCCTACATAGTGCATTACTTTTGACCAGATCCCTATGGGCCCTAGTCAAAACTAGTGCACTAAATAGGGAATAGGCTGCCATTTGGGATGTGTAGGAAGATATGCTGGCTCTACAGAGGACAGCTAATGACATCGAAGCATATTTCATACTCCCTTGGGCCCAGCATTAGATACAGTCGCTCTCTCTCTAACACACACACACAGACGTAACGGAATTAGCTTTACTTAATAGTTGATGGGTTGCCATGGCGATCAGAGGGCATTGATGTTTCTTCTGTCTCTTTGGAAACAATAAAAGAGAGGGGGAATTGGAGAGGGAGAGAGAAAGAGGGAGCCTGTATCAGCCTGTACCACCCTGTTCCACACTGTACCACCCTGTACCAACCTCTACCAGCCTGTACCACCCTGTTCCACTCTGTACCACCCTGTTCCACACTGTACCCCCCTGTACCACCCTGTACCAGCCTGTACCACCCTGTTCCACTCTGTACCACCCTGTTCCACACTGTACCCCCCTGTACCACCCTGTACCAGCCTGTACCACCCTGTTCCACTCTGTACCACCCTGTTCCACACTGTACCCCCCTGTACCAACCTTTACCAACCTGTACAACCCCGTACCACCCTGTACCAGCCTGTACCACCCTGTTCCACCCTGTACCAGCCTGTATCACCCGTACCAGCCTGTACCACCCTGTTCCACCATGTACCAGCCTGTACCACCCTGTACCCGCCTGTACCACCCCGTACCAGCCTGTACCACCCTGTTCCATCCTGTACCAGCCTGTACCACCCTGTTCCACCCTGTACCAGCCTGTACCACCCTGTGCCAGTCTGTACCACCCTGTACCAGCCTGTACCACCATGTACCACCCTGTTCTACACTGTACCAGCATGTACCAACCTGTACCAACCTGTACAAGCCTGTACTAGCCTGTACCACCCTGTACCAGGATGTACCAGCCTGTACCACCCTGTACCAACCTGTAAAAGCCTGTACCACCCTGTACCAGCCTGTACCACCCTGTTCCACCCTGTACCAGCCTGTACCCCCCTGTACCACCCTGTACCAGCCTGTACCACCCTGTACCACCCTGTACCAGGATGTACCAGCCTGTACCACCCTGTACCAACCTGTAAAAGCCTGTTCCACCCTGTACCAGCCTGTACCACCCTGTTCCACCCTGTACCAGCCTGTACCCCCTGTACCACCCTGTACCAGCCTGTACCCCCCTGTACCACCCTGTACCAGCCTGTACCACCCTGTACCACCCTGTACCACCAATGTCAATACCGTCTGCAGCTTCAAGCTTCTCTTAGTCTGCAGGTGGTATGATACCATATGTTTTGGTTTTTAATGGAGTCCTGTGGTATTGTGCTTTCAAGGCCTACTTCAGGTGTAGGCAACCCTGTTCCTGGAGGCAACCGGACCAACTGAGCTAAATGATTAGTTCAGTGATCGGCTAACTTCAACACAGCTGGTGTTCCAGGTGGGTTAAAACAATAATATGAAGCGCCTGCGGCCCTCCAGGACCTGGGTTATCTACCGCTGGCTTGCTTGATCACAAAGCTAAACTATACACCCTTCTCTCCTTCCCTCCACTTTTACCTCACCAATATCAATGCTTTATACACCTCCCAGCCTTGTAGTCTGCAGGTGGTCTGGTATAAGTCTTAATATGTTGGTTTTGTTTTCTAATGGAGTATTGTGGTATTGTTATTTCAAGGTATAACTGATCGCAAAGCTACATCTCTATGCCCTTTCTTCCTCCTCCTCTTCCTGCTGCAATACCTCAGCAATACCAACACTTAAACACAAGCCTTTTCTGCTGATATGCAGGTGGTATACTTAATATCTGTACAATGTGATTTTCTGGAATTTTTTCCTCATTTTGTCTGTCATAGTTGAAGTGTACCTATGATGAAAATTACAGGCCTCTCTCATATTTTTAAGTGGGAGAACTTGCACAATTGGTGGATGACTAAATACTTTTTTGCCCCACTGTAGATTATCCCTGTATACCATCAGCTTGCAGGCTCAAGTCCTTCATTTTCACTGACGTTGACAGAAATATAAAGTAGCTGGTTCTAAATGTACTAACGGTACAGTTATTTCCAGGAAGTTATTTCCCTGTATCTATATCATCTCCAACTACATAGCAGCTTGAAGGATGATAGCCTGGTGATTTGCACTAGGGGCTGTGACAGCTTGGGATAATCTAAGTGCTCATTACTGCATAGCGCTGGACCAGCTTTGTAAAAATGGCTGGCATATCATATATCCTATACCTATTAAGTAGAAGAGAGAGCTGGGTTGGTGATGGATGGGTGGGGCGAGAGAAGACTATGAGGAGAGAGAATGGGAAGGAGAGACAGGAATAAGGAGAAAGGGGGAGAGAGAGGGTGACGAGAGAGAAAGAGAAGAAAAAATATTCTTTCCCCTCTTGATCCTCATTCTACTTTATTATAGATCTGTTGTGTTACATGGTACTGTATTATAGATCTGTTGTGTTACATGGTACTGTATTATAGATCTGTTGTGTTACATTGTACTGTATTATAGATCTGTTGTGATACATTGTGCTGTATTATAGATCTGTTGTGTTACATTGTACTGTATTAGATCTGTTGTGATACATTGTATTGTATTATAGATCTGTTGTGATACATTGTACTGTATTAGATATGTTGTGATACATTGTACTGTATTAGATCTGTTGTGATACATTGTATTGTATTATAGATCTGCTGTGATACATTGTGCTGTATTGTAGATCTGTTGTGTTACATTGTATTGTATTATAGATCTGTTGTGTTACATTGTACTGTATTATAGATCTGTTGTGATACATGGTATTGTATTATAGATCTGCTGTGTTACATTGTACTGTATTATAGATATGTTGTGTTACATGGTATTGTATTATGGATCTGTTGTGATATTAATGAAACTTGTTCTTCAGAACTCAGAATATTTCCCTTTAAATACCATTAATAGCTACAAGTTATTGATTTAAATGTGTGAGTGTGCTTTGTGCGCATGTGTGTGTGTGTGTGTGTGTGCGTGTGCGTGTGCGTGTGCATGTGTGTGTGTGTGTGTGTGCACATTGTCTGTCTTTATCCATGGTAATGCATGTATAGAACATCTAGGCTTTTAGAATAGGAAGAAGGACCGTGAGGATTCAGGTACGGTGAACATCAAGTAAGTAATACAGGATTCTACTGATGTAATACAGGATTCTACTGATGTAATACAGGATTCTACTGATGTAATACAGGATTCTACTGATGTAATACACTGGATTCTAGTGATGTAATACAACAGATTCTACTGATGTAATACACAGGATTCTACTGAGGTAATACACATGATTCTACTGATGTAATACACAGGATTCTACTGATGTAATACAGGATTCTACTGATGTAATACAGGATTCTACTGATGTAATACACAGGACTCTACTGAGGTAATACACAGAATTCTACTGAGGTAATACACTGGATTCTAGTGATGTAATACAACAGATTCTACTGATGTAATACACAGGATTCTACTGAGGTAATACAACAGATTCTACTGATGTAATACACAGGATTCTACTGAGGTAATACACAGGATTCTACTGATGTAATACACAGGATTCTACTGAGGTAATACACATGATTTTACTGATGTAATACACAGGATTCTGCTGATGTAAATCACATAATTCTACTGATGTAACACACAGGATTCTGCTGATTAATACACAGGATTCTACTGATGTCATACACAGGATTCTACAAATGTAATACACAGGATTCTACAGATGTAATACACAGGATTCTGCTGATGTAATACGAAGGATTTTACTAATGTAATACAAAGGATTCTACTGATGTAATACACAGGATTTACTGATGTAATACACAGGATTCTACAATGGATTCTACTGATGTAATACACAGGATTCTACTGATGTAATACACAGGATTCTACTCATGTAATACACAGGATTCTACTCATGTAATACACAGGATTCTTCTATTGTAAGCCCAGGATTCCAGTAATGTTGTGGCCACAATCCTAATTTCATAAGCCTATTATATGTACTTCAGATGTCCAAACAAATCATCCATTCATGGTAATGAACAGGTTAATATGGGACTTTAGCTGCTCATAAATCTGAAGAAAGGATTTGTCCCTGTATTGTGTATTACTTAATTGCCGGTACTTCTCCTCCTCCTTTTTATATGAGAATGTGAGAGGTATAGAAAATAAAATTAAAAGAAAAGAGCATATTTTTTCTATCCTACAGAAGTCATAGAAGTCATTTATTTTCCCCCTCTTTCCTCCCACTCTGTGTTTTAAACTCCATTCCCCCTGAAGTGTTGGAAGTAGTTCCGGCAGCAATGGAGAGCAGAGTTGCATTAGAGCAGAGCCTTTTGTATTAATTAATCCCCCAGAGGGTGATTTGGCCCGCTGGACTATTAAATACCTCTTTTAGTGTTTGTATTCATCCACAGCCCCTCAACGACACAATGCATATTCAATGGATGCTTCCCAAATGGCACCCTATTCTCTGCAGTGTACAACTTTTGACCAGTGAAATATATAGGGAATAGGATGCCATTTGGGACATATTTTCAATATCTCACTGTCACACTTCAAAGAACTGCTGGGAAGTTTCTCTCTTGTGATTCTCTTGCTGTTCTTCTTTATACGTCTGGATTTCTCTCTCTGTCTCCCTCTCTCTTTCTATCTCGCTCTCCCTCCCTCCCTCTCTCTGACTCTCTCTCCCTCCCTCTCTCTCTCTCTCTCTCTCGCTCTCCCTCTATCTCGCTCTCCCTCCCTCTCTCCCTCCCTCTCTCTCTCTCTCTCTCTCTCTCTCTCTCTCTCTCTCTCTCTCTCTCTCTCTCTATGTGGTTCCACCTAACTAAAGTGTTATCATAGTGGTTATAACACTTT